>NW_022438682.1:10863-11980 GCF_009761245.1 Sapajus apella
TTTTGAGAGGGAGTCTCACTGTGTCTCCCATGCTGGAGTACAGTGGCAAAATCTAAGCTCAATTCAACCTCCCCCTCCCAGGTTCAAGCGATTCTCTGGCTCAGCCTCTCGAGTTGCTGGGATTACAGGAGTGTGCCACCATGCCAGGCTAAGTTTTTTTATTTCTGATATAAATGGGGTTTGGCCATGTTGACCAGGCTGGTCTCAGACTCCTGACCTCAGGTAATCCACCGGCGTTGGCCCCACAAAGGGCTGGAATTACACACGGGAGCCCACCCCACCCCCATCCAAGTAAATTTCTTGATTGCACAGAATGTGTGGTGATATTGGTGGACTTAAGAACATCCTCTGCAGCATTAAGTGTTGTGTTTTGTGTGTGCTCTACTTTTTGTTTGTTTGTTTTTTTGAGACAGAGTCTCACTCTGTTGCCAGGCTGGACTTCAGTGGTGTGATCTTGGCTCACTGCAACCTCCACCTCCCGGGTTCAAGCGATTCTCCTGCCTCAGCCTCCTGAGTAGCTGGGAATACAGGCACAGGCCACCACACCCAGCTAATTTTTTAAAGAAGTATTTTTAGTAGAGATGGGTTTTCACAATGTTGGCCAGGATGGTCTCAATCTCTTGACCTCATGATCCGACGGCCTCAGGCTCCCAGAGTGCTGGGATTACTGGCATTAGCCACTGTGCCTGGCCTGTGCTCTGCTTGTAAACTCTTCTTTTTAAAGTGGGGCAGATTGGAAAGTTTTCCTTTTTTTCATGGCCCACATGAAGCTTGTTTTGAAATGTTTTATGTTCACAGTTTGGGATTTTTGAGGCAATATTGCTGAGCTGCCCTGTCAACCTGAATTTGAGCCCTTTATCTGCCACTAACCTTGCCATGTGACTATGAGCAAAGTGCCTAGCCTCTCTGTTCTTCAGTTTCTTTATCTGTAAAATGCAGATTGTGCCCAGCTCATAGCAGTGGTGTGAGGAATAAATGAAGCTATGTGTAGATCACTTTTACATGGTATGTGACACTTCACAGACACCAAATCATTATTGCTGGGAGGATCAGCACATTTTGGCTTGTCTACACACACACACACACACACACACACACACACACACACACACACACA
>NW_022438682.1:11990-12944 GCF_009761245.1 Sapajus apella
ACACACACACACACACACACACACACACACACACACACACACACACACACAGAGTCTGTTTTGTCAGAGATTAGAAATTGCAACCCCTACTTTTTTTTTTTTTTGGCTTTCTATTTGCTTTGTAAATTTTTCTCCAACCCTTGGTTTAGAGCTTTTGTGTGTCTTTGCATGGAACATATCTCAAAATAATAAGAGCTATTTATGGCAAACCTACAGCCAAAATCATATTGAATGGGCAAAAGCTGGAAGCATTTCTTTTGAAAACTGGTACAAGACAAGGATGCCCTCTCTTACCATTCCTATTCAACATAGTATTGGAAGTTCTGTCCAGGGCAATATCAGGCAAGAGAAAGAAATAAAGGGTATTTAAATAGGAAGAGAGGAAGTCAAGTTGTCTCTGTTTGCAGATGACATGATTTTATATTTAGAAAACTCCATTGTCTCAGCCCCAAAACTTCTTGATCTGATAAACAACTTCAGCAAAGTCTCAGGATACAAAGTCAATGTACAAAAATCACAAGCTTTCTTTTATACCAATGATAGGCAAGCAGAGAGCCAAATCTTGAATGAATGCCCATTCATAATTGCTACAAAGAGAATACCTAGGAATACAGCTCACTAGGGATGTGAAGGACCTCTTCAAGGACAACTACAAATGGCTGCTCAAGGAAATAAGAGAGGACACCAAACAAGGAAACATTCTCTCCTCATGGATAGGAGAAATCAATATCATAAATATGCCATACTGCTGAAAGTAATTTTTGGATTCAATGCTATTCCCATCAAACTACCATAGATATTTTTCACAGGATTAGCAAAAAAAAACTATTTTAAATTTCATGTAGAATCAAAGAAGATCCTGTATAGTCAAGATAATCTTAAGCAAAAAGAACAAAGCTGGAGGCATCATGCTACCTGACTTGACACTGTACTGCAAGGCTACAGTAACCAAAA
>NW_022438683.1:0-12909 GCF_009761245.1 Sapajus apella
AAAAAAAAGTAGCCAGGCATGGTGGCATGTGCCTGTGATCCCAGCTACTTAGGAGTTTGAGGCAAGAGATTCGCTTGAACCTGGGAGGCAGAGGTTACCGTGAGCTGCGATCACACCACTGCACTCCAGCCTGGGTGACACAGCGAGACTCCATCTCAAAAAAAAAAAAAAAAAATTAGCCAAGTGTGGTGGCGTGCACCTGCCCAGCTACTTGGGAGGCTGAGGTAGGAGGATGGAGCACAGGAGGCAGAGTCTGCAGTGAGCCAAGATCACACCATTGCACTTCCAGCCTGGGCGACAGAGCCAGACTCTGTCTCAAAAAAAATAATAAATAAAAAAATTTTTTTAAAAAGCAAACTGTTTTACTCATAACAGAAAAGAAGATCAAACGTTGATAAAATCTATGAAATCATAAGAGCAATTTTTTTCCATAACTTTCTTCACTGACTTGAGTTTTATGACGTATCTTTTTTTTTTTTTTTTTTTTTTTTAAAAGAGACAGTCATCCAGGCTAGTCCACTGCAGCCTCAATCTCTTGAGCTCAAGCCATCTTCCCATCTCAGCCTCCTGAGTAGCTGGGACTATCAGTGTCTATCATCATGCCTCATTAATTTTTTAAATTCTGTGTAGAGACAGGGTCTTGCTATGTTGCACAGCTGGTCTGGAACTCCTGGCTTCAAGTGATCCTCCCACCTCAGCCTCTCAAAGCACTGGAATTACAGGCCTGAGCCCCCATTTCCAGTCACTATGACATATCCTGAAAACAATATAGAAATGAAGTCTCAGACAATTCCATTAGATTCCAATTCTAATAATCATATTCTAGAAATTATTTTGCGTATATATCAGGCAATTATAGGTCTCCAATGTGCTTTTACTAGCAAGAACTGCTTACAGTCTTTTCAACTATATGTCATATCAGGTCTTTAGAATGCCCGCCAACTCGGTTATGACTTACTATGAGCTAAATGTTGCCAAGTACTTTTGGGGATATAAAAAATGAACAGGCCAGGTGTGGTGGCTCACACCTATAATCCCAGCACTTTAGGAAATTGAGGTAGGAGGACTGCTTGAGCCCAGGACTTCAAAATCAGACTGGGCAAGATAATGAGACCCCCATCTCTAAAAAAATTATCTTTTTTTTTTTTTTTTTTGAGACGGAGTTTCGCTCTTGTTACCCAGGCTGGAGTGCAATGGCGCGATCTCGGCTCACCGCAACCTCCGCCTCCTGGGTTCAGGCAATTCTCCTGCCTCAGCCTCCTGAGTAGCTGGGATTACAGGCACGCACCACCATGCCCAGCTAATTTTTTGTATTTTTAGTAGAGACGGGGTTTCACCATGTTGACCAGGATGGTCTCGATCTCTTGACCTCGTGATCCACCCGCCTCGGCCTCCCAAAGTGCTGGGATTATAGGTGTGAGCCACCGCGCCCGGCCAAAAAAATTGTCTTTAATTAAAAAAAAAAAACGGATTTTAGTCCCTGCAAGTTTAATATAGGAGATAAAGCAGTCTTTCTAAACTTGTTGTAGACATTTACACAAATGCGCTAAGTGCTATGAAGTACAGCTGAGAGCACTCCAACTGAGAATGGATTCCCAAGGGAGGTAGCACTGTGAAGGGGTCACTCATGTGCAGATGGGGATTGCATGAGCAAAAGCATAGAGGTAGAAAAACACCAAGAAGATCTGATTTGGATGAAGTAAAAAGAATGGGAAGGAGAATAGCAGGAAATAAAGACCAGAAAAGTAGGTCAGGTGTTGGCTCACACCTATAATCCCAACACTTTTGGGAGGCTGAGGTGGGAGAACTGCTTGAGCCCAAGAGTTGGAACCAGCCTGGGCAACTTAGTGAGTGAGACCCTGTCTCTATAAAATAATAATTTTTAAAACCCAGAAAAGCAAACTGGGACCAGATCATAGAGATCCTGAATGCCAGGTTAATAAGTTTGGCATATTTTGTAGGTAATGAGATAGCCACTTAAGGTTTTTGTTTTTTTTTTTAACAGAGCAGTAACATGTTCATAACATGATTATAACAGTAGGAAGCAGACTGAAATAGAGAGAATGGAAGCTAAATTTTACTCAAACACTTTACCACCAAAAGCATTTCCAATTTGAATTGACCAGAAGTATCATGAAAATCACCCTTTGCTTTTCTTTATTTTTTATTTTATTGGCTTTCTTTTCTTTTTTTTAACACTCTTTGCTTTTAAAGCATTTAACGGGGAGTAATAATCCCTACATTTTAAATCTACTCTGGCCTTCAGTGAATAGAATGAGATTTCATATACTGGAACTAATGGCCACATTTTTGTTAAGTTAAAATAAAACAAAGTGTTACTTCAGGTTTTCTAATTCCAGAAAAAAAAGAAAAGAAAAGAAAACAAAGTGACTATAAGAGTAATAGAATCTTACCTTGAACATGGCAAAACCCCATCTCTACTAAAAATACAAAAATTAGCCGGGTGTGGTGGCACATGCCTGTAATCCCAGTTACTGGGGAGACTAAGGCATGAGGATCACTTGAACCCAGGAGGCAGAGGTTACAGTGAGCTGATATTGCACCACTGCACTCCAGTGTGGAAGACAGAGTGAGATCCTGTCTCAAAAAATTAGAATCTTACCTTGAACATGTCCACCCAGGTCAAAAGTTGTAAACGTCATGCCAGCAATGGTCAGTTCTTCTGAAGCTAAATAAGAATTTAAAATATTTTTACAAACCCATTAATAGCTTATATTACTACTTAATGTTTGATTTACTTTTATTGTAAATAAGGTCAAATCAATCATTTAGGAACCGGCACAATAATACTTTTTGTAATTAGATATACACCAATTCATACTGACATTATAACAAATAATTGTAATATTCAGTTCTCATATTCATTACCCACCATAAATCCAACATTTATTTTTCCTTCTCTCTTTTTTTTTGGGGGGACGGAGTTTCGCTCTTGTTACCCAGGCTGGAGTGCAATGGCACGATCTCGGCTCACCGCAACCTCCGCCTCCTGGGTTCAGGCAATTCTCCTGCCTCAGCCTCCTGAGTAGCTGGGATTACAGGCACACGCCACCATGCCCAGCTAATTTTTTGTATTTTTAGTAGAGACGGGGTTTCACCGTGTTGACCAAGATGGTCTCAATCTCTTGACCTCGTGATCCACCCGCCTCGGCCTCCCAAAGTGCTGGGATTACAGGCTTGAGCCACCGCGCCCGGCCTATTTTTCCTTCTCTATTCTTTTTTTTCTTTTGTTTTTTGAGACAGTGTTTTGCTTTGTCGCCAGGCTGGAATTCCATTCAGTGGCGTGATCTTGGCTCACTGCAACCTCTGCCTCCTGGATTCAAGCGATTCTCCTGCCTCAGCCTCCTGACTAGCTGGGACTACAGGCACGCACCACCATGCCCGGCTAATTTTTGTATTTTTAGTAGAGATAGGTTTCACACCACGTTGGTCAGGATGGTCTCTGTCTCTTAACCTTGTGATCCACCTGCCTTGGCCTCCCAAAGTACTGGGGTTACAGGCGTGAGCCACCGCACCTTGCCTTCCTTCTCTTCTTCCTGCTGAAAATGTTAATCTATTCAGACAATTATTTGCTACGAATTCAAATAACTGCTCCAATCGAATAACTGTTCATATAATTAATCTTAAATGATAAAGGTGAAATAATTTTCTCTTATGGCTGACACAAGACAGTGTTTAATTATAAACACAATTATAATAAAAATTGTGGCCATTATTTCTATAACTATCTTTCTAACTCCTCCCTTCCACTTCTGGGACTTCAGTTGCAGGTTTGTTAGACTGTCTGATATTGTCCCCCCAGTCATTGAGGCTCTGTTTATTTTGCTTTCAGTCATTTTTCTTTCTGTGCTTCATTTTGGATAGTTTCTATTGCATTGTTCACTGGGCTTTCCTTCTGCAGTACTGGCACTATCTAATTTACTGTTAAGGCTAGCCAGTGAAATTTTCATTTCCGGCTGGGCATGGTAACTCATGCCTGTGATCCCAGGACTTTGGGAGACTAAGGTGGGAGAATCACTTGAGCCCAGAAGTTCGAGACCAGCCTGGGCAACATAGGGAGACCCTGCCTCTATTTTAAAAAAAGTAAGAAAAAAAGAAATTTTCATTTCAAATACTGTATTTTTCAGTTCTAGAAGTTTCATTTGATTCTGTTTTATATCTTCCATTTCTTTCCTCATGTTTGTGTTTTCCTTTAAATCCCTGAGCACATTCATAGTGATTGTCTTAACATCTTCATCTGCTATTTCCTTCATCTTCGTCACAATTGTGTCTGTTTCTACTGACTGAATCACACTTTCCTGTTTCTTTGCATGTCTACTAATTGCATATTGAGTGCTGGATTTTGTTGTAGTCCTTTGAAGAAGGTTGAACTTTGTTCTGACAGTTCACTTGCTTGCAGATCAGTTTTTAAGATTTGTTAGGAGGCTAAATGGGGTTAAATAACAATGATTCCCAGCTCCCAGTGAGCTCTAGTCATTATTTGGCTAGCAGCATTCTTTTTTTTTTACTTTATTAAAATACTGAGTTTTAATTCACATGTATATTTTTGTCTCCCCACCATTTCCATGTCTGACCACCACTACTATGTCCTGTCATAACATTCTGTACATACTTAAAACCAAGCAAAGGGTGGAGTTCCATCTTTAAAAACTACAGGCATTTTGGACAACACATTCTTGGCAATGGTATCTGGACAACATTTATCAAACACGGTAGGGAAAATTCTCACTCTGCATTATAAAAAGGACAGCCAGATATCAACTGTTACAGAAATGAAATAAGACAGAAAATTTTTAACAAATTGTTTAAACTATTCTCTTAAAGAGACTTCCTCCACTGCCAGAGATCTTGAATAGCCTCCTGGTCAGTCATCTAGAAGCAATTCTTCACATAACTGATGAACTTGGCTTCCACTTTGGGAAGAGAACCACCTTTTTCTATACTGGCTTGCATTTTTGCTTTAATGTCTTCTACAGAACTAGGTCCTTTTGGTGTTTTTGAAGTTTTTGGTGTTTTAGGAGTTTTTTCCTATTCCTGTCCTTTTGATCTTGGTGTTGATGATGGTTTTGAGTCTTCTCCATTCTGATTTGACTTTTGTGCATTTTTGGCTGGAGTATCACGTATAGATTTCTTTGCTGGCACTTTTTCTTCAGTTTCCTCATCATCTTCATCATCATCATCATCATCCTCTTCAACAGCAGCAAGTTTTACTTTTTTCTGTGGAACCTTGCTACCACCTCCAGGGGCAGACCGCTTTCCAGACATACTTAAGAGTTTCACATCCTCCTCCTCATCTTCTGACTCTGCATCTTCCTCCACAGCTACTAAGTGCTGTCCACTGATATGCACTGGCCCTGAACCACACTTCAATCGTAAGACCACTGGTGGTGTTATTTCAAAGCCCCCAAGGGAAACCGTTGGCTGTACAGACATTTTCAAAGTTGCCAGTGTTACTTTAATTGGACTGCCTTCATAATTCATTGCCTCTGCTTCAACAATGTGCAACTCATCCTTTGCACCAGCTCCTAAACTGACCATTCTTAAAGATAACTGGTGCTTATTTTCATCATTATCCACCTTAAAGTGATAATCTTTGTTGGCCTTTAGTTCACAACCGAAAAGACAGTTCTGGGGCCTCAGGGGGCTCATGTCCATGTCCACTGAATATTCCATCGGGTGGCGACACACACTTAGGTGGAAGAGAAGGTGGACGGAGATAAACGACCACTGCTCAAAAGAACAGCCACTCAGGATGGACTCACACCAGGGACAGCAGCATTCTTTAGTTTTTTCTCTGAAAACTGTTATTTGACCAGCCTTTTGGAGTATTACCCAATGCATGCACAGATTGGTGTTCTGCTATGTAAATTTCTAGATTCTTTCTGTCCAGAGGTCCCTCCTCTCTGGCCTAGCAAAAAATTCTAGTCCTGTTGGCCTTTCTACATCTCCTCAACTCAGCAAGACTATTGGACTATGTTTGGGCATCCTCTCCTTGCACCATGGTCTGAAAGTTATCTCTTGCCATAAAACTAAAATAAAGAAGAGTTGTTTCCTTTCTCTCAGGAATTATAGTCCTGTGCTAGCTGTTGCCCAATGTCTGAAAACAGTTGTAGCATATTTTTTGTCCAGTTTTCTAGTGCATACAGTGGGAGGGTAATTCCAGACCCAGTAATTCCTTATGGCCAAAAGCATAAGTGCCCCATAATGACAACATAAGTTTATTGTTTGTTTGTTTTTTAGACAGAGTCTCGTTCTGTCTCCCAGGCTGGAGTGCAGTGGCACAATCTCTGCTCACTGCAACCTCCGCCTCCAGGGTTCAAGTGAATCTCCTGCCTCAGCCTCCCCAGTAGCTAGGATTACAGGTGCATGCCACCACACCTGACTAATTTTTTTCTATTTTTAGTAGAGATGAGGTTTTGCCATGCTGGCCAGGCTGGTCTCGAATTCCTGACCTCAAGTGATCCACCCGCCTTGGCCTCCCAAAGTGCTGGGATTACAGGTGTGAGCCACCGAACCTGGCCAACAACCTAAGTTTTAGTGTAACTACTTTAGTCCAGAGTACTTTATCTTGTTAAAACAAGATATCCTCCCGCCTGTGCCTCCCTAAGTGCTGAGATTACAGGCATGAGCAACCACACCTGGCCCAGGTGGTCTTTCTAAAAGAACAAGAACACACAAATTATTTTAAAAATTGTTTTAAAACTTTCCATTTTTGGCCAGGCACCGTGGCTCACCCCTGTAATCCCAGCACTTTGGGAAGCCAAGGCAGGCTGATCATCTGAGGTCAGGAATTAGAGACTAGCCTGACCAACATGGAGAAAAAATTTTTTTACTAAAAATAAAAAATTAGTAGGGCGTGGTGGCCCATGCCTGTAATCCCAGCTACTCGGGAGGCTGAGGCAGAAGAACTGCTTGAACCTGGGAGGCGGAGGTTGCAGTGAGCCGAGATGGCGCCACAGCACTCCAGCCTGGAAGAGCAAAACTCCATCTCAAAAAAAAAAAAAAAAAAAAACTGAATTTTTGGCTGGGTGTGGTGGCTCACATCTGTAATCCCAGCACTTTAGGAAGCTGAGGCAGGTGGATTGCCTGAGGTCAGAAGTTTAAGACCAGACTGGCTAACATGCTGAAACTCCTTATCTACTAAAAATACAAAAATTAGCTGGGTGTGGTAGCACGTGCCTGTAATCCCAGCTACTAGGGAGGCTGAGGCAGGAGAATCGCTTGAACCTGGGAGGCAGAGGTTGCAGTGAGCTGAAATCATGAGACCGCACTCCAGCCTAGGCAACAGAGTGAGACTCTGTCTCAAAAAAAAAAAAAAAAAAAATATGAGTACTACTTCAAGATCTAAATATACTCCCTGGGAGCCAGGTCACATATAATTTACTATATTATTTTAGGAACAGGTCAAGTCACCTGATCATAATTTATCTACCAGAAAACGCCCCCAAAACAAAAAACTTGCCCATGTGTGGTGGCTCATACCTATAATCCCAATACTTTAGGAGGCCAAGACAGGCTGATCACTTGAGCTAGGGATTTCGACACCAGCCTGGGCAACATACTGAAACCTGGTCTCTGAAAAAATATAAAAATTAAGTGGGCATGGTGGCATATGCCTGTGGTCCCAGCTACTTGGGAGGCCACGTCAAGAGGATGGCTTAATAGGCTGGGCGCGGTGGCTCAAGCCTGTAATCCCAGCACTTTGGGAGGCCGAGGCGGGTGGATCACGAGGTCAAGAGATCGAGACCATCCTGGTCAACATGGTGAAACCCCGTCTCTACCAAAAATACAAAAAATTAGCTGGGCATGGTGGCGCGTGCTTGTAATCCCAGCTACTCAGGAGGTTGAGGCAGGAGAATTGCCTGAACCCAGGAGGCGGAGGTTGCGGTGAGCCGAGATCGCGCCATTGCACTCCAGCCTGGGTAACATGAGTGAAACTCCGTCTCAGAAAAAAAAAAAAAAAAAAAAGAGGATGGCTTAAGCCAGGAAGGCAGAGGTAGCAGTGAACTGTGATCATACTGCTGCACTGCATGCAGCCTGGGCAACAGAGCAAGACAAAACAGAACACTTTTGGTTAGTGTGTGTGACTTAGCATCACTTGATCAAGTATAACATTGTATGTGGGGATATACTTACTGGGATGTAATGTTGGGACATGTTGTCCAAGTCTGTCATCTTTTAGCATGTGTAGCAATGTTGTTTTTCCTGCATTATCCAATCCAAGAAATACCAATTTACCAGTCTTCTTATATAATCCTGCAAAGTAAGAGCTATGATTAGTCAAAGTGATATCTGACACTGATTATCCAAATGAATTTAAATTTGACCCAATTAAGGTTGGAGTTGTAAACCTATTTTCGATTTTAAAAGAGCTATTTTAAATCTATTCATGGCTGGGCACAGTAGCTCACACCTGTAATCCCAGCACTTTGGGAGGCTGAGGCAGGCCAATCATCTGAGGTTAGGAGTTCAAGAACAGCCTAGCCAACATGGTGAAACCTTGACTCTACTAAAAATACAAAAATTAGCCAGGTGTGGTGGTGTATGCCTGTAATCCCAGCTACTCGGGAAGCTGAGGCAGGAGAATTACTGGAACCCAGGAGGCAGAGGTTGCAGTGAGCTGAGATCATGCCATTGCACTCCAGCCTAGGCAACAGAGTGAGACTCTGTCTCATAAATAAATAAATAAATCTATTCATGATTTGGGACTTCAAATAATTATAAAACCAAACTTTGACTCAGTCAATAGAATATGTGTGTTGCCTTAACATATCTACAATGCCAAAATGCTGATTACTTTAATTTTAGAAGTATCAACCAGGTATTGATTGATAAATTGATAAACAGAAAAAAGGCAGCATTGACCAATTTATAATAGACTGGAATTGAACTGCTAAATTTCATATCAAACTTACTTACTTTATTTATTTACTTAGAGACAGGTTCTCGCTCTTGCCTAGGCTGAAGTACAATGGCATTATTACAGCTTGCTGCAGCCTCAACTTCCTGGCCTCAAGCAATCCTCCCACCTCAGCCTCCTGAGTAGCTGAGACTATAGGTGTGTACCACTACACCTGGCTAAATTTTGTATTTTTTGGTAGAGATGAGGTTTTACCATGTTAGCCAGGCTGGTCTTAAACTCTTGGCCTCAAGTGAACTGCCCACCTTGGCCTCCCAAAGTGCTGGGATTATAGGCATGAGCCACATGCCCAGCCAAACTTTTTTATTTTATTTTATTTTATTTTATTTATTTATTTATTTTGAAAGAGTCTCGCTCTGTTGCCCAGGCTAAAGTGCAGTAGCGCAATCTTGGCTCACTGCAACCTCTGCCTCCCAGGTTCAAGTGATTCTGCCTCAGTCTCCTGAGTAGCTGAGACTACAGGTGCATGCCACCACGTCCGGCTAATTTTTTGTATCTTTAGCAGAGATGGGGTTTCACCATGTTTGTTAGCCAGGATGGTCACAATCTCCTGACCTTGTGATCTGCCTGCCTTGGCTTCCAAAGTGCTGGGATTACAGGCGTGAGCCACCATGCCCAGCCATCCAAACTATTTTTTACGTGTTTAATTGTCTAACCTCCATAGAATTATATTAAAGAAGACTAGTATTAACTTATAGTAGCAGCTGAAAAAATATTTAATCAATAAACTTTTTTCTGGTTCAAGTTGGCATTTGAAATAAACATTTAAAGACATTAGGCAATTATACTTTTAGGCCATTCGTTTTCTAATAAATTCATACTAAAATAACACCTCGTCTTTATCCACGCTTAAGCCTAAGAAATAAACTCTTTGATGTCCTAATCTTTTCTTTTTTGGGGGAGAATTATATATATTTTTTAATCATTAAAGAATCTACTTGTTTGACTGTCACTACTTCTATGAGTGTCACGGAAAAGCAATTTGCCCTAGATTACAAAATTTAAAAGCAATACCGCCAGGCGTGGTGGCTCATGCCTGTAATCCCAGCACTTTGGGAGGCCCAGGCAGGCCAATCACGAGGTCAGGAGTTCAAGACCAGCCTGGCCAACATGGTGAAACCTCGTTTCTACTAAAAATACAAACATTAGCCAGGCATGGTGGCAGCCGCTTATAATCCCAGCTACTTGGGAGGCTGAGGCAGGAGAATCACTTGAACCCAGGAAGCGGAAGTTGCAGTTAGCCGAGATAGTGCCATTGCACTCCAGCCTGGGGGACAAGAGCAAGACTTCATCTCAAAAAAAAGAGAAAGAGATGCAATGAGTAACTGAATATATTTGTATGATTACAAAGCCCATATTCTTAACTATTGCCTCATATATAAAGAGGCTCGACACAAATAAACCATAATATATAAATAAGATAAAAGGAGATAACTAAGAGAGCAAAGGACCAATGTTACCTAAAAACTGTAGCAAGGAGGCTGAACGCAGTGGCTCATGCCTGTAGTCCCAGTGATTTGGGAGGCCGAGGTAGGTGGATCATTTGAGATCAGGAGTTCAAGAACAGCCTGGCCAACACAGTGAAACTCCATCTCTACTAAAAATACAAAAAGTAGCCGGGCAGGCTGGTATACGCCTGTAGTCCCAGCTACTTGTGAGGCTGAGGCAGGAGAATTGCTTGAACCCGGGAGGCGGAGGTTGCAGTGAGCTAAGATCGCGCCACTGCACTCCAGTCTGGGCAACAGAGTGAGACTCAGTGCCTCCCCCTCAACAAAAAAAAAAACTGTAGCAAGGCTGGGCACAATGGCTCACGCTTGTACTCTTAGCACTTTGGGAGGCTGAGGTGGGTAGATCACCTGAGCTCAGGAGTTCAAGACCAGCCTGGCCAACATGGTGAAGCCCCATCTCTACGAAAAATACAAAAATTAGCTGGTATGGTGGCACACACCTGTAGTCCCAGCTACTTGAGAGGTTGAGGCAGAAGAATGGCTTGAACCTAGGAGGCAGAGATTACAGTGAGAGATCACGCCACTAAACCCCAGCCTGGGTGATAGAGCAAGACTCTGCCTCAAAGACAAAGAAACAGAAAACCAGCCTGGGCAACATAGCAAGACCCCATCTCCATAAAATTAAAAAAAAAAAAAAATTCCTGGGTAAAGACATCTTATTTAGCAGATTATAAACTGCTATTTATGGTATACAAGGTACTTTATGGAACGTGCATTTTAATAATAAAAATAACATACTGAGGGCCGGGCGCGGTGGCTCAAGCCTGTAATCCCAGCATTGTGGGAGGCCGAGGCGGGTGGATCATGAGGTCAAGAGATCGAGACCATCCTGGTCAACATGGTGAAACCCCGTCTCTACTAAAAACTACAAAAAATTAGCTGGGCATGGTGGCGCGTGCCTGTAGTCCCAGCTACTCAGGAGGCTGAGGCAGGAGAATTGCCTGAACCCAGGAGGCGGAGGTTGCGGTGAGCCGAGATCGCGCCATTGCACTCCAGCATGGGTAAAAAGAGCGAAACTCCGTCTCAAAAAAAAAAAATAAAATAACATACTGAATTCCTGTAAGGATTAAATGATATAAAGCATTAAAGCACATAGATAAACTAGCTAATAAATGGTAGATATTTCTGTTAGTAATATTCCTAACACCTTAACAGCCAGGAATTATTATTACCATTTTACAGATAAGGAAACTCAGGCTAAGGTGAAAAAAAGTAATTTGCCAAAGATTATTTAATTTAAAAGGGATATAACAAGTAATTGAACATATTTGTATGATTTCAAAGACTATATTCTTAACTATTCTTAACTACTGGCTTATATATAAAGAGACTTGACACAGATAAGCACTTTCAAATAAATAAGACCAAAGAGGATAACTATAGAGAACAAAGAACCAACATTACCTAAAAACTGTAGCACACTGCTGAAACCACTGTAAATCCAATCAAATATGAAGGACATATCCAAATCTGATAGGGTCTGAAAAAAGGAGTTTTGAATTTAGTAGTCGACATTAAACACCAATACTGTTAAACACCAACTCTGAGTAGATAATCCTACAGCAACCTTACTGCAAAGAATTACACACTCTTATCCAGGCTGGTCTAACATGATCTATATTGATGTAGTGGCTCATGCTTGACATTCTAGCATTTTGGGAGGCCTAGACAGGAGGATCACTTGAGCTTAGGAGTTCAAGACCAGCCTGGGCAGCATGGCAAAACCCCGTTTCTACAAAAAATAAAAAATTAGGTAGGCATGGTGGAATGCACTTGTGGTCCCAGCTATTTAGGAGGCTGAGGTGGGAGGATCACTTCAGCCCAGGAGGCTGAGGCTGCTGTAAGCCCTGATCACACCACTGCACCCCAGCCTGGGTGCCAGAGTGAAACCCTGTCTTAAAAACAAAACAAGGCCGGGCGTGGTGGCCCACACCTGTAATCCCAGCACTTTGGGAGGCTGAGGCGGGTGGATCACGAGGTCAGGAGTTTGAGACCAGCCTGGCCAACATGGTGAAAACCTGTCTCTACTGAAAAAAAAAAATCAGCTGGGTGTGATGGCGGGCGCCTCTAATCCCAGCTACTCTGGAAGCTGAGGCAGGAAAATCACTTGAAACCAGAACGTAGCGGCTGCAGTGAGCCAAGATCGCGCCACTAAACTCCAGCCTGGGCTACATAGTGAGAATCCATCTCAAAAAAAAAAAAAAAAAAAGACACTAAAATACCAAGTAGAAACCATTCTTTGTCCACTAAAGTAGCAAAATGAAAAAGAATTTTAACAGCCAGGACCAAAAAGGATGTGGTAAAAAAGAGGCACATTTGGTGGCAGTATAAACTAGCACAAAATCAATTAGGCAAAAATATATCTGTTAGTATCATTTGACCCAAGAATTCTACTTTTAGAAATTATCTTATGCTTAAAGGCTTAGCTTTAAGAAGACCCAAAAAAAAAAAAAAAAAAAA
>NW_022438684.1:0-1377 GCF_009761245.1 Sapajus apella
GTATATATGTATTTATATATTTGTATTTTTAGTAGAAACTAGGTTTCTTCTCGTTGGCTAGGCTGGTCTGGAAGTCCTGACCTCTGGTGATCCACCCACATAGGCCTCCCAAAGTACTGAGATTACAGGTGTGAGTCTCCGCACCCATCGCCCCCTCCTAATTTTTTTTTTTTTTTTTTTTTTGAGAGGTAGTCTCACTGTGTCTCCCATGCTGGAGTACAGTGGCAAAATCTAAGCTCAATTCAACCTCCCCCTCCCAGGTTCAAGCGATTCTCTGGCTCAGCCTCTCGAGTTGCTGGGATTACAGGAGTGTGCCACCATGCCAGGCTAAGTTTTTTTATTTCTGATATAAATGGGGTTTGGCCATGTTGACCAGGCTGGTCTCAGACTCCTGACCTCAGGTAATCCACCGGCGTTGGCCCCACAAAGGGCTGGAATTACACACGGGAGCCCACCCCTCCCCCATCCAAGTAAATTTCTTGATTGCACAGAATGTGTGGTGATATTGGTGGACTTAAGAACATCCTCTGCAGCATTAAGTGTTGTGTTTTGTGTGTGCTCTACTTTTTGTTTGTTTGTTTTTTTGAGACAGAGTCTCACTCTGTTGCCAGGCTGGACTTCAGTGGTGTGATCTTGGCTCACTGCAACCTCCACCTCCCGGGTTCAAGCGATTCTCCTGCCTCAGCCTCCTGAGTAGCTGGGAATACAGGCACAGGCCACCACACCCAGCTAATTTTTTAAAGAAGTATTTTTAGTAGAGATGGGTTTTCACAATGTTGGCCAGGATGGTCTCAATCTCTTGACCTCATGATCCGACGGCCTCAGGCTCCCAGAGTGCTGGGATTACTGGCATTAGCCACTGTGCCTGGCCTGTGCTCTGCTTGTAAACTCTTCTTTTTAAAGTGGGGCAGATTGGAAAGTTTTCCTTGTTTTCATGGCCCACATGAAGCTTGTTTTGAAATGTTTTATGTTCACAGTTTGGGATTTTTGAGGCAATATTGCTGAGCTGCCCTGTCAACCTGAATTTGAGCCCTTTATCTGCCACTAACCTTGCCATGTGACTATGAGCAAAGTGCCTAGCCTCTCTGTTCTTCAGTTTCTTTATCTGTAAAATGCAGATTGTGCCCAGCTCATAGCAGTGGTGTGAGGAATAAATGAAGCTATGTGTAGATCACTTTTACATGGTATGTGACACTTCACAGACACCAAATCATTATTGCTGGGAGGATCAGCACATTTTGGCTTGTCTACACACACACACACACACACACACACACACACACACACACACACACACACAGAGTCTGTTTTGTCAGAGATTAGAAATTGCAACCCCTACTTTTTTTTTTTTTTGGCTTTCTATTTGCTTTGTAAATT
>NW_022438684.1:1477-2548 GCF_009761245.1 Sapajus apella
TTTGTCAGAGATTAGAAATTGCAACCCCTACTTTTTTTTTTTTTTTTGGCTTTCTATTTGCTTTGTAAATTTTCCTCCAACCCTTGGTTTAGAGCTTTTGTGTGTCTTTGCATGGAACATATCTCAAAATAATAAGAGCTATTTATGGCAAACCTACAGCCAAAATCATATTGAATGGGCAAAAGCTGGAAGCATTTCTTTTGAAAACTGGTACAAGACAAGGATGCCCTCTCTTACCATTCCTATTCAACATAGTATTGGAAGTTCTGTCCAGGGCAATATCAGGCAAGAGAAAGAAATAAAGGGTATTTAAATAGGAAGAGAGGAAGTCAAGTTGTCTCTGTTTGCAGATGACATGATTTTATATTTAGAAAACTCCATTGTCTCAGCCCCAAAACTTCTTGATCTGATAAACAACTTCAGCAAAGTCTCAGGATACAAAGTCAATGTACAAAAATCACAAGCTTTCTTTTATACCAATGATAGGCAAGCAGAGAGCCAAATCTTGAATGAATGCCCATTCATAATTGCTACAAAGAGAATACCTAGGAATACAGCTCACTAGGGATGTGAAGGACCTCTTCAAGGACAACTACAAATGGCTGCTCAAGGAAATAAGAGAGGACACCAAACAAGGAAACATTCTCTCCTCATGGATAGGAGAAATCAATATCATAAATATGCCATACTGCTGAAAGTAATTTTTGGATTCAATGCTATTCCCATCAAACTACCATAGATATTTTTCACAGGATTAGCAAAAAAAAACTATTTTAAATTTCATGTAGAATCAAAGAAGATCCTGTATAGTCAAGATAATCTTAAGCAAAAAGAACAAAGCTGGAGGCATCATGCTACCTGACTTGACACTGTACTGCAAGGCTACAGTAACCAAAAGAGCATGGTACTCTTGCCAGAATAGGCCCACCGACTCATGGAGAAGTGAGGCCTCAGAAATAACACCACACATCTACAACCATCTGATCTTTGACAGCCCTGACAAAAACAAGCAATGGGGAAAGGATCTCCTAATCAGTAAGTGGTTGCTACTTCAACTTTGTTTGTTAATGG
>NW_022438684.1:2648-12882 GCF_009761245.1 Sapajus apella
GTTGCCCAAGTTGGAGTGCCGTGGCGCCATCTCGGCTCACTGCAACCTCCACCTCCCAGGCTGAGGCAGTTCTCCTGTCTCACCATCCTGAGTAGCTGGAACTACAGGGGTGCGCCACTACACCTGGCTAAGTATTTTTATTTTTAGTAGTGGTGGGGTTTCACCGTGTTAGCCAGGATTGTCTTGATCTCCTGACCTCATGATCGCCCACCTCCGCCTCCAAAGTGCTGGGATTACAGGCGTGAGCCACAGCGCCTGGCCTGTGATTTCATTTATTTGAATCTTCTGTCTGCCTTAGTTGGTGTAGCTAAGGATTTTTCACTTTTGTTTATTTTTGCAAAAAACAAAACAAAACAAAAAACCCCACTTCTTTATTTGATTGATATTTTTCCTATACTTTTTCTATTCTCATTTGATATATTTCTGCCCTGATCCTTATTGTTTCCTTCCTTCTGCCACGTTTGGGCTTAGTTTGTTCTTCTTTTTCTAGTTCCTTTTGGTGTAATGTTGAGGTGTTTATTTGTGATCTTTGTTCTTTTAGATGTACAGGTTTATTGCCATAAACTTTGCTTTTACAGCTGCTTCTGCTGTGTCCCATAAGTTTTGGTATGCTTTGTTTCCATTTTTATCTCTATATATTTATAAATTTTTCTTTTTTTTTTTTTTTTTCTTTTTCTTTTTTTCTTTTTTTTTTTGGGGGGGGCACATTGGCTGTTCAGATGCATGGTTTTTGATTTCTTATATTTGAGAATATTCCAGGTCTTTTTTTCCTGTTATTAATTTCTACTTTTATACCATTATAATCAGAAAAGATTTGGATATATTTTTAATCTTAAATTTGTTAATCTTGTTTCGTGATCTAACATATGATCTATACTGGAGAATATTTCATGTGGGCTTGAGGAGAATATGCATCCTGTGAATGTTCGACATATATCTCTTAGACCCATTTGATTGAAAGTATAGGTGAACAAAAAAGTATAGGTGAAGTCCAACATTTTCTTATTAATTTTCTCCTGGATCATCATCCTATTGCTGAAAGTGTGGTATTGAAATCTCCTTCAATTATTGGATTGCTGTCTATCTCTCCCTTCATATCTGTTAATATTTGCTTTATACATTTAGGTGCTCTGATGTTGGGTGGTGCATATGTATTTGTAATTATTATATTTTCTTTTTTTACAGTTTTGAATATAAAGGCTATTTTATCTGATAAATAGCTACTCCTGCTCCATTTTGGTTTCCATTTGTATGGGAATTGTTGTGTTTTCTCTTTTTACACTTTTGAATATAAAGGCTATTTTATCTGGTAAACAGCTGCTCCCTCTTTATTTTGATTTCTATTTGTATGGGATATCTATTTTCATCATTTCATTTTCAGTCTCTGTGATTCTTTACAAGCGAAATGAGCCTCTTTTAGGCAGCATGTAGTTGGGTCTGTTTTAAATTTATGTAGCTGCTCTGTATGTTTTATTAATTTTAGACCATTTACATTTAGATTAATTATTGATCGGTAAAGATTTACTATAGATATTTTATTTATTGTTGTCTGGATATTTCATAGATTGTTCCTTTCTTGCCTTCTTGCAGTCTTTCTTTGTAATTATGTAATTTTCTGTAGTAGTATGCTTTGAGTATTTTTTTTTTCTCTATTTTGTATCTAGTATAGGTGTTTGCCTTGGGGTTACCATGAGGCTTAAGCGAAACATCTCATAGTTATATCCAACTTAACTTGACTCACATAGAAGAGGTGGAAATTTCTAAATAAAGCTTACAACTGGGAGTTCAGGTGTTTATGTTTTAGGAATCTTCAAAATTTATGAGATCTCTAGAGCTGTAGCTGTCACTGTAATGAGCTGCAAGGATTCATTTCCTGCCAAAGGGTAGCTAAATCACCTCTCTTACCGAACCCAACAGTGACTCAGACATTCAATGATTTCTCTGGTCTTTCATTTACAAAAGATTCATTAAACTACTCGATGTGAGAAACTGCTCCATGGCTTAGTGATACCAGTGTAAACAAAGTGCATTTGCTCCATTGTAGCAGTTGTATGGTGGTATAAAAGCTAAACATGGTATTGGAAGCTTTTCAGAATTGAAACTTTGTGACCTTGGGCAAATCCAAACCTCTCTGATATTAGTATCTTCAACTATAAATTGGGATAATATCTGTCCAAAATAAATTGTCTTTAGATGATCAGATATGCTAATGTATGCTAATGCATGTGGGAGTCCCTTTTTAAGAGCATTTTTGTTTATTAGCTTTTTTTTTTTTTTTAAACATAGACAACTGGTTAAATAGCATTTCTTTTCAAGTGTCCAACTTGGTAAAGAAACATGATGACCACAATGTCAAAGGGTCGAGCATGTCTTATGTGTTTAAACCTAGATTCATCACTAGAACTGTTGCCAAAAGAAAGCACATTGACAGTAATGGATTTAAGATCTGTCAAAACACAAGTGATAGAAATTCATCTTCACATTTTTAATGCTCTTATTAGGAACTTTTATTTTTCCCAAATGAAACATGGTTTTACAGCTTTATAGCTGTTCCAACTTTTAAAATTATCCAGCATATTCCTGAATTTAACAGGTTTTAATTCTAAGTTACTCTCTACCTTTCCATGTATTGCAACCTGGAAGCAAATATGAAGTCCATGAATGCACAGTAATATTTTCAGCCATTTATTTGTTTACTGACTAACTTGTTCTCTCATTGGTAACATATTAAAGTAATATATTTAAAAAGACTTGTACAGCTTGGTAAATGAATGAGTATGAATATACCTGACCCCAGGGATATTCTTACAAATGTCCAGTAGGCTAGGAAGAAATACACTGAGAGAAAATTGTGCTGGTATAATGTATCTGGTTATGATTTATTACAACCTTCTTGTCTGTATTAATTATTGTGTGAACACATTTTAAAATGTCACAGAAGTAATGTGTCATGATGAACCTACATAATTAAAATGTGGTTTACCATTTCCTTTTCTCAGATTATAAATTATTGACATTGTGATTGTATTAGTGCAGCTTTGTTAATTTCTCTCATGTTTAATATCTGTCCAGAGGAATAGATTTGCTTATACTATTACTGAACCAAAAGATGGATGGTGAGAGTTCATTGCCATGGTTGATGTGATTTGTAAAAGGCTAATACAGTTATATGAATTCAATGTTATGTTTATTTCTCTATTCTGTATCATCATCTAGTAGCTAAACAGATTGGAAGTCCCTTTTGGAGTCAGTGCTCACATAGACTCGCAAAGCTGAAAATCAGTCGTGCAGTGAGATTAAAATGGAGTGGTTAGGAGCATGAAAGTGGGGGGAAATATGTAAACAGAAAGAGTATGAAAGAGTGGAAACAGAGTTAGTCACGTGAAAGTAGCTCTGGAGGAAGGGTTCAGGAAGATACGGCATTTGCATAGGTCAGGTCCTGCCACTTCCCAGGGTTAGTCGATCTCATAGTTATCATATCCATGCCTAACTGACTGGGTTATATTGTATGTGTGTTTTTAAGTCATAAGAATTAAAGTATACATGGCCAACAGGTCTATGAAAAATATCGTCAGCGTCACTAATAATCAGGGTTGTCATCTTCCCCAGTTAGGAGAGCTATTATTAAAACTACCATAAATGCTTGCAAGGATGCTGAGAAAAGGGAACTCTTACATACTGTTGATGGGAGTGTAATTTAGTACAGCTATGAAGGTAAGCAGTATAGAGAGTTCTCAAACAACTAAAAATGAACTACCATACGATCCAGAAATCCCACTCCTGGGTATTTCTCCAAAGAAAAGGGAATCAGTATATCAAAGGGAGACCTGCAACCCCAGGTTTATTGCAGCACTGTTCACAATAGCTAGAATATCGAGCCAACCTCTGTGTCCGTCAACAGACGAATGGCAAAGAAAATGTGGTATGTATACTCAAGGGAATTCCGTTCAGTCATAAGAGAGAATAAAAATCTTTTCATTTGCAGCAACATGGATGAAACTGGAGGCCATTAAAGTAAGAGAAATAAGGCAGACCCTGACAAGTAACACATGTTCTCGCTCATATGTTGGAGCCAAAAAATGCTGACCTCATGAAGGTAGAGTGTAGAATGATGGTTACTAGAAGCTGGGATGGGTTTATGTGTGTTGGAGAGGATAAAGATAGGTTAGTCAACGGTTGCAAACGTTAGTTAGAAGAAATAAATACCTGTGTTCGATAGCACACTAGGGTGACTGTAATTAACAATATGTATTTCAAAATAGCTAGAAGATTTGAAATGTTCCCGACAAAAATACATGATAAATATTTGAGGTGATGAATATCCTAAATACCTGATCAATAACCTGATTTGATCATTACACATTCCATGAATGTATCAAGGTATCACATGTATGCCATAAAAATATACAAATATTATTGGCAAATAAATTACAAAGAATTATGTATAATAACCAACAAAAATAAAAGATGAAGGAAAAGTAATCCTTTAAATCATGCAGGGGAATCTTCCAGTGAGTTCCTTCAATGAACAGGAACGGCCTTTCCCTCATGCCTTTTAAAGCGTCAGCATCTTGCTAAGCTAAGTGGAAGTTTTGTATGTAAACACAGCACTGATTTGAATAATGTATTACCTTAAACGAAAACCAAACATTTCATAGTGATTGATTCAAATGCTGGAAAAAAAAAAAAAGAAACAGCAATGAGGCATTTTTGAGATACATTTCCTATTTTCTTATCTGATAAGATTTGCAAGAGTATTATCAGTGATCTCTACTTTTTTCTTCACCGAATAGACTAATGTTAGAACCTAACCCAGGAGTAAGCTGTGACTCCATTGCATTCTCCATTAAGAAGCAATAAAATTTACCCAGGCCAAGGAGTCCAAGGCAGAAACTGGACACTGCTAGATACTTCAGGACAAGGCAGCAGCTGCCTCGAGTCAGCAGATAGCTAATAAAGAGGCAGGCACATCCAGGTTGGTAGACAGGTTTCAGACACAAATAACAGTGGGTAGGAAAGTACAGCTACTGGGATTTCAGGCTTAAAAACAGATTCCAGAGATGAAGACATGAGCAAAGAAAGGGAGAAGAAAACATGGAAGAAAGACTAATAAATGGTATTACAATGTGATCAGAGTGTAGAAGTCACTTGATTTCTGATATATTGGATCAGTCTCAGGTTACATGCCAATTAAGTACAATTAGCATTTTAGCCATTTCGATGCTTCAGATACCCAAATATTTTATTCCATAATCAAATTTTCTTTTTTTCTGTTTGTCTTAACATTGTTTGGCCATGATAAACATGTATTTATATTGGAGGAATCAAAGATGTCTTTTTTTTCTTTTTTTTAGACAGAGTTTCGCTCTTGTTACCCGGGCTGGAGTGCAATGGCGCGATCTCGGCTCACCGCAACCTCCGCCTCCTGGGGTCAGGCAATTCTCCTGCCTCAGCCTCCCGAGTAGCTGGGATTACAGGCGCGCGCCACCATGCCCAGCTAATTTTTTGTATTTTCAGTAGAGACGGGGTTTCACCATGTTGACCAGGATGGTCTCGGTCTCTTGACCTCGTGATCCACCCGCCTCGGCCTCCCAAAGTGCTGGGATTACAGGTGTGAGCCACCGCGCCCGGCCTGATGTCTTATATATTTAAAAATAACTTTGTATAGTACAGCTCTTGTTAGGGTATTAACACATTTGATTGAAGAATTTTCTTTGCTCTTAGATGACACTAAGAGAAAAAATACTGCAAAACTATAAAAAATTATGGTGCAAGTAAAATAGCAATATTAACTTTTTGCTGTTAGTATGCCAGGGATACTTAAAATTTGTTGTCGATTGACTACCGCAGAGAACAGACTCAGATGGAAATGAGTGTGAAGGACGTTTCTTAGGGAGTGGACTTGGGCTCAGCACTTGGGGTGTGGGGAAAGGAATGAATTAGGGTTGGGCAGAGGAAGAATTGGGGCTGTGATGCATCACCACAGGGATGCAGCTGACTCCAAAGGGAGCCCTGAAGCTTGGGTAGCCCTGCAGAGTTGCTCCTCTTTGGGGAGAGGAGCTGGTGGTTTATCCCCAGTACTTGGGTAGGGATTCACTGGAGAAGAGGTAATCTCTTTCAGCGAGGTCATACCCAGCTCGGGGTATATGTCCTTGAGTCTTGAAGGGAATAGGGCAGAGAGATCTGGGCACTGCAGCATTCATGACAATTCCTCCATATTTCTGTGGCCGTTTTGTCTCATATAATTTCTCAGGGTGGCTCCTTTAGGACTCTGATGGGACTTTCTCTTTGGAGAAACTTGTAAGGTTATAAGGGAAAAAGGTTAGTAGGACAAATTGCAGCCCCAGCTGCTACTGGGGAGGCAAAGCTCTAGGCTAAACTCTCTGATTCATTCTAGAGCCCTTCACCTTAGTTCTTACAATGGTAGAAGGATGCTAACTTTGTGGGTAGCCCACAACTTCCTTCCTGTGGGGACCAAGTTCATGTTTACTTTTCTTAGGCTATGGCTATGACAATTATGGGTTTATGATTAAAATTAGATGATGGAATACTAATGTGTGCCAACCACCTTGGAGTTAAGCTGATTGCTCACTTCTCCAATGTGGAATAGCAGCTTTCCTCCTGATGACTAGGCCATGTACCTTTTCCAGGATGGCAATTATCCCTACTCTGTTTGTTGTTGTTGTTGTTGGCCCTGGACACAGGGTGCACAAAATGTTGAAGGGGCAGCTGTATTTTCTATCTGCTGGTGGGAGAATTCTCTACACCTGTGGTGCCCAGAATTGTGGAAATGGGAAGCACGCATTCCAGAAGTGGGTTACAGGGGATGATAGTAACAGGAGCCATTGTGGCTTCCATGCCTTCATTCTGAGACCCGTATATTTTTTTCTTCGGGGGATAGTGCATCAAATAATGGTCATTGACTTAGCATGCACATTGTATACTGGAGGATGGGACCCCATTGTTAATTTCTAATAATGTTTAGAAATTTTACAAATGTTTCTAAACATTACTAGAAATTAATGTCAATGCCACTCAGAGTTTGTGAACACTGCTACATATCGTCTAATGGAAGAACGCTAGGAAAAACTCCCGGAGCAGAAACATCTTAAACAGAACTTGCCATTGTGTATCACAGACTCTGCTAATGATGCAGCCTCCCAGTACAAACAATACATATGACTTGTCCTCAGCTTTTCAATCTGGGTTTGCTCTAGAGTAGAATTAGAATTTAAAACACCGTGTCAGCCAACTCAGCGAAGTTCAATTGTGAGTAGAATTTCTGCTTCTGAATTCTTATAGTTTAAATGATGGCCTGTGTGTTGTAAGCACCAGAAACTTCTTTGAAAATGTGTGAGCAAAAAAATGTTTCTCTAATAGCTGTTTAAAGAATGCAGTCTCACTAAAGGGAATTAGACTAGGGGATATAGATTCAATTTCATTCACTTTGATTTAAAGTAAAATATGGCAAGACTTTGATACATTTATGAACCCAAACTGACCAGAATCCTCAACTTAATTTTTGCTGTTGTTGCTGCTATACTCATATTTCATGAGAAGGAGACAAAGAGTAGAAACTAGTTCACACTCAAGGTTTAAGTCCCTCCAAAAATCACCTTCCAGGGATGCATGAATCCTGTGCAGATTCAATCCAGTGTTCACATCCCATATTTACAATCCCTATGCAGAGGCAATGATGTTTAAAATAATGACTCAGAAATATTATAAAATGTAAAATGATCAAAGGAAGATTCAGTAATGTTCTGGAGACTGTGCCTATTTAGGAAAGAGAATTTGGCTATGTACTTAGAAAATCACACACACATAACTGAAGAGACTGACAAGTGTTCCAAATTCACTCAGAGTTAATGCAATAATCAATTTCCAAATCATTCTACTCACCCATGGTCTTACTCTGCTTGATTTAACCCGTACCTTCCTTTGGTGGCATCTATGTCCTCAGTAGTTTAGGCAGTTTTTTCTCAAAGCCCCATGTCATCAGCAGTGCAAGGTTAGAGGTGTCCTGGTTCACACATGTGTGTGTCTTTCCACATGTCAGACTTCTATTGAAGAAGAACTCATCCTAATTCTCTCAGCTCTTCAGAGAATTTCTAATCACAAAAGCCATGAGCTACATGGAGTTCCCAAGGAGACAGTTCTCCTTAGCACTTCCCATTCACTCCGTAGTCAGAGCCACGGGCAACACAGCCTCAATCCGTTCCACAAGTCAGTCTATATTGCATATCATACATAATAGTATATTTAACCCATATATAAATATTACAGGTTAAATATTCCACAACAAACAAGGTAGCACTTACCATCAAGAGGAGAACGAGGTAGGAGAAAGGGTAAATGAGCAAGTCCCAGTGGGAGCGAAGAAGACAAAAGGATTCCTGGTCTTGTCCATTGGTCTCCCAAGGAGGAGTCTTTGATGTGGAAGAGCCTTTAGAAGGGCATGCTAAGTGCTTATCATGGCTGACTGCAAAACTGGTTAATTAAGGCAGCTGTTTGGAGAGGCTGAAGGTCTGCCTTTATATATATACATATAGTCACAGAGTCCTCTGGTGAGAACCTACAGTGGAAGAGTGTGCTTGTTATGTCCTTACCTGTTTGGATGCAGTCTTCCCATTTTTATTTGTTTGTTAAGCAAAATATCCTTGTTGGCAAAGTCCCATATAAAATATAAAATGCAGTATTTTTCTAAGATGGAGTTTAATGAAGGGTTGCTCTATACACCCCAATTTCCTAGTTTTGAGGTATTTCTGGATTTACTTCCTCAGAGTGTCCTCTCCTAGTCCTGGGGGACTTTTCAATTTCTGCTGCTACCTGGTTGCCAAATATTACTTCCTTCTAGAATTCATTAAGAGAGTATAATCCAGCAAAAATATAAAGATTTTTGTGGGTTTGGAAAGAAAAATCATATCACACAAGGAGTCAATGGAAATCTTCTTGGCCCAGTGTAATCTCCACCCTTCCTCTTGTGGCCATTCTTCATCCAAAACGTTCTGGGCCTCTGGTGAAGTGTCTGTCCCCACAGAGTACAGTCCCTAGGTCTTAGAAGGGAGTGATTCCCTGAAGCTGATGATAATTTTTAGCTATCTCTTGGTCTCCGCTCCCTCTGTCCTGTTGAATTCTAATGAATAATATTCACATCACATTAAAGGTTTATTTCTTATGAAATTGTTCTAAATTGCCATCTTGTCTCCCAGTCCTTGAAGAATCAATAGCCCTTGATCTTGCAGATCCAACAGTCTTAATTCAGTTCAGCTGCCACAGTTGATAGATGAGGAAACTAAAGCTCAGAGAAGGGAAGTGATTTACCGAAAAATACTGGGGCTATTTGGAAGCAGAGCTGAAGGCATAATTCTGGTCTTCCTCCTCCTAGGCCAACGCCCCTATCTACTTGTGTCATTTTTTTTGCTTCATTCCAGATTGGCAAGATTGTAATGATGAAAGATGACAGGGTTGCTTATGCACCTTGTATTCTTGTCTATTATAACTATAAACCTGAGTATATGTTTCCCAGAATAGTTAATCATCTAGTAGAAGAAGATAGTGTGATTTCTTGTCCTGTAAATCATGACAAAACACCTCCAGTACCTTCTCTTAATGTTTGCCATATTGTTTTTCAGGCTACAAGGAATTGGTCTCAGTGTAATTGTGTATAAATACTACCCGTTGGTCTCTCCTTACTAGTACATGCTGACTAACATTACGAGGTAATAATTGGTTATACCGTATTAGGAGAATAACAGTTTATAACAATATTACTTGCAATAAACTTCGTGCTTTCTTTTCCTATTCAGTGAAGCAAATGTTTGGCTTTATGGCTACACAGACAGTTTTTCTTTCATAGCTAAGTTTATTTTGTCATAAGGCAATCAGGTGGTACAAAAGTATTAACTACAGGAAACCAACATCTAGCAAAGAAATTTGAAGATCGTGTTCACGCTGAATAAACAAGTGCCTTTAAAAAAATTCTTCCAACTTTTGACATCAAACAGAAAAGTTGAAAAAGAAGCACCATAAAGACACATGCACCCTTTATTTAGATTCACAAATTAACATTTTCTGGGATTGGCTTTCTGTGTCTCTATGTCTCTTTTCCTCTTCACAGACACACTCATTTTCTCTCTCTTACACACACGTACATATACATGCACGCACTCACATTTTGGGAGCTCTGAACTGCTTGAAAGCAAATTGCAGACATCAAGATTATACAAAAATA
>NW_022438685.1:0-4229 GCF_009761245.1 Sapajus apella
GTAAGTTATGAAGAAAAGAGATTTGATTGACTCACAGTTCTGGGGGCCGTACAGGAAGCGTGGCCGGGGAAGCCTCAGGAAACGGACAATCATGGCAGAAGGCAAAGGGGAAGCAGGCACGTCTTGCCATGGTGGAGCAGGAGAGAGAGTGAAGGGGGAGGGGCTACACACTTCTAAACAACCAGAGCCCATGAGGCTCACTCACTATCACCAGAACAGCAAGGGGGAAGTCGGCCCCCCACAAGCCAATCACCTCCCACCAGGTTTCTCCCTCAATATTGGAAGCTACAATTTCACATGAGATTTGGGTGGGGACACAGAAACAAACCATATCAAGGGTAGTTCATCCACTGAGACTGATTTATTTATTTAGAGACGGAGTCTCGCTCTGTCACCCATGCTGGAGTGCAGTGGTGCAATCTCAGCTCTCTGCAACCTCTGCCTCCCAGATTCAAGCAATGCCTGCCTCAGCCTCCTGAGTAGTTAGGACTATAGCACTTGCCACCACCACGCCTGGCTAATTTTTGTACTCTTAGTAGAAACGGGGTTTCATCATGTTGGCCAAGGTGGTCTGGAACTCCTGAGCTCAGGTGATCTGCCTGCCTCGGCCTCCCAAAGTGCTGGGATTACAAGCATGAGCCACCGCGCCCAGCCATCCACTGAGATCACCTGGTTTCTTCCTCTGCTGGGGCCCCTCGTGGCCACTGTTCTCCTGTTTCTTTCTTTTCTTTCTTTCTTATTTCTTTCTTTCTTATTACTTTATCTTTCTTTTTCTTTCTTTCTCTCTCTCTCTCTCTTTTTGAAACAGTGATTTGCTCTTGTTGCCCACTCTGGAGTGCAATGGCACAATCTCAGCCCACTGCAACCTCCACCTTCCAGGCTCAAGCCAATCCTTCTGCTTCAGCCTCCTGAGTAACTGGGATTACAGACATGCGCCACTAGGCCCAGCTAATTTTAAATTTTTAGTAGAGACAGGGTTTCTCCATGTTGGTAAGGCTGGTCTCAAACTCCTGACCTCAGGTGATCCACCTGCCTCGGCCTCCCAAAGTGCCGGGATTACAGGTGTGAGCCACTGCGCCCGGCCTCTTTCTTTTACTTTTCAGTCCTATATATTAAACTGATGGTAAGCTGTTTTTCCTCCAGGCGCCAACACTTCCACCTTCAGTTTGTATTACAACAACAATACCAGCCCTTCCAGCAACTCCGGGAGACCCCAAAACTCACCCGGACTCAGCAGCCCAAGAGTTTCATTCCTCCAATATTAGGGGACTCAGTGCCCCTGGTCAGCATGAAGTAGATACAAAAACATGACCTGCATCCCTCTTCCCTCATGAATGAGGAGTGGAACGTGTTGGCAGGGGGGTTGGGGGCACAGTTTGTAAATGTGTAACTGCATCAGACCAAATCTAGTTCAACTAGTGTTTTTTGTTTTGTTTCGTTTCGTTTTGTTCTGTTCTGTTTTGATGGAGTTTCACTCTGGTCCGCCAGGCTGGAGTGCAATGGCGAGATCTCAGCTCAGTGCAATCTCCCGGTTCCCTGAGCATGCCCAGATTAACCAAGCGTGCAACCATGGAGTGAAACCTAAGGGCTATGGCGCCATCTCGACACATCGCAACCTCCGCCTCCCGGGTTCAGGCGATTCTCCTGCCTGTCTCCGGAGTAGCTGGAATTACAGGCATGCGCCACCACGCGCGGCTAATTTTTGTATTTTTAGTAGAGACGGGGTTTCACCGTTTTTGGCAAAACATTGTCTCTCCTTACCTCAGGTTCTTGTACCCTGGTCCTCAGGTGAACCACGTGCCTCAGCCTCCCACAGCGCTGGGATTACAGGCGTGAGGCACCGCTCCAGGCCTCAGTTCAACTTTTATGTAATGAAGTTGTCAGTTGCTTTTCAATTGCCATGGACTCCCAGCTTTAAGGTGACAAACCCTGAGCATGCCCAGATTAACCAAGCATGCGACCGTGGACTGGAACCTAAGAGCTCGGACTGCGGAGACGCGACGGGATCCATTTAAGAAGCCTAAGAAGCGGACACCCCACGGCAAGAGCCAGGAACCAATCAGATGGAGTTTTGGTATCACCCCATGGCACGATCCAGTCAGATCACACCTCCCAGCATTCCTTCATTGCAAGATCCAATCAAATCCTAAATTTAGAAAACCTGACACAGCCCCCAACTGGGAAAGCGAGATTTAAGCATCTCCTCCTGGGTTCTTGCCAGTTGACTCACACAAAAGCTTTACTTCTCTCTCTTTCCCTCTCCCCCAAACGGAATTTCGCTCTTGTTGCCCAGGCAGGAGTGCAATGGCGCGATCTTGGCTCACTGCAACCTCTGCCTCCCGGGTTCAAGCAATTCTCTTGCCTCAGCCTCCAGAGTGGCTGGGATTACAGGCGCCCTCCACCACGCCCAGCTAATTTTGTATTTTTAGTAGAGATGGGCTTTCTCCATGTTGGTCAGGTGGGTCTCAAACTCCGGAGCTCCGGTAATCCGCCGGCCTCCGCCTCCTAGAGTGCTGGATTACAGGCAGGAAAGACTGTACCTGGCCAAAAAAGCTTTATTGCTCAAAAGCTGGAGCCATGGTATTGGCTGCTGTACACTTTGGGGAGGGAGCCCATTGACTGCTCAGTAACATATATGAGAACCATATGCCAACTTGAATTTCTAAAATATTTAAGTTAGTTTCAGTAAAAATGCTTTCCTAGTACATCAAAGCATTAGTAGTCCAATTTCCCTTTTTCTAAGAATTTAGGCAAGTTCAATTTACATAAGTACTTATGTAGCTCTATAAGCCAATCGAAACCGAGAGCCTTTAAAAACTCTATATTGTGGCTCACACCTGTAATCCCAGCACTTTGGGAGGCTGAGGCAGGTGGATCACTTGAGGTCAGGAGTTCAAGACCAGCCTGGCCAACATGGTGAAACGCCATCTCTACTAAAAATACAAAAATGCATTGGGCGTGGTGGTGTGCGCCTGTAATCCCAGTTACTTGGGAGGCTGAGGCGGGAGAATTGCTTGAATCAGTGAGCCAAGATCTCACCGTGGAAATCCAGCATGGGCAACAGAACGATACCCCGCATCAAAAAAAAAAAGAAACAGAGAGACTATCTGGGAAACAGACATATTTGCAAATAAGGAATATTGGAATGATTATATAATGAAGAAATGCAGTCTAAACTGGATATTTTCTGTTGGGGATTGGGAGAAGTCAACCAACTTCCACGGGACAGAACATAACTTGCATCAATTACCCACAATTTCCAAAGAGGTGTAAAATACCTGAAAGAATGAACAGGGTTGGACTCAGACAACATGGTCTTCCAAACGTGCGTCGTTTTTCATTGAAACGCAATTTTATGCTTGCCTCATTCTCTTCAGGAAGTAGAGTCCTGGATAATTTCTTTCTTCCTTTCTTCCTTTCTTTCTTCCTTTCTTTCTTTCTTTTCTTTTCTTTCTTTCCTTTCCTCTTTCCTTTTTTTTTTTTTTTTTTTTTTTTTTTTTGGGGGTGTTTTTCTCTTGTTGCCCAGGCTGGAATTCAATGGCCTGATCTCACCTCACTGCAACCCCCACCTCCCAAATTCAAGTGCTTCTCCTGCCTCCGCCTCCCGAGTAGCTGGGATTGCAGGCACCCGACACCATGTGCAGCTAATTTTTGTATTTATAGTAGAGATGGGATTTCACCATGTTTGCCAGAGTGGTCTGGAACTCCTGACGTCAGGTCATCCACCCACATTGGCCTCCCAAAGTGATGGAATTACAGGCTGGTGGCATCCCGCCTGGGGGTTGGCAAACTTCTTTGTCCTTGGTCAGATCACAAAGATCCTCTACATCTTTAACATGGCCTTGTTTTTTCTGTTTTTGTTGTTTTTTTGTTTTTGTTTATGAGATGAAGTCTCAAAAAAATTAAGATTTAATTCACTAGGCTGGAGTGCAGTGGCATGATCTTAGCTCCCTGCAACCTCTGCCTCTTAGCAGAGAGTGAGGCAGTGATTGTCCTGCCTCGGCCTCCCAAGTAGCTGGGACTACAAGTGCACACCACCACGCCCAGCTAATTTTTGTATTTTTAGGAGAGACAAGGTTTCACCATCCTTGCCAGGATGGTCTCATTCTCTTGACCTTGTGATCTGCCTGCCTTGGCCCCCCAAGGTGCTGGGATGACAGGTGTGAGCCACCACACCCACACATCAAACTGTTTTCTAGAGCTCTGTACCTTTTTTTTTTTTTTTTTTT
>NW_022438685.1:4329-12882 GCF_009761245.1 Sapajus apella
CACTGCAACCTCTCCATCCCTGGTTTAAGCAATCCTTGTGCCTCAGCCTCCTGAGTAACTAAGATTACAGGCATGCCCTACCATGCTGGGCTGATTTTTATATTTTTAGTAGAGGTGGGGTTTCAGCACGTTGCCCAGGCTGGTCTCAAAGTCCTGGCCTCAGGTGATCTACCCACCTCGGCTGCCCAAAGTGCTGGGATTACAGGCGTGAGCCACCATGCTTGGCCCCTAGTGACCTCATTTTAACTTCATCACCTCTGTAATGCACCTCTGGCTCCAATAATGTCACATCTGAGGTCTTGGGGGGTCAGAGCTTCAATACATGAATTTGAGGTGGGGGGCACACCATGCAGCCCATAATACTAGCAGATCTGGGTATGTGAAATTTGCTACAGCCACTGTCTCGCTGCCTTGGATATATTACCATTGGAAGGGCCCTTAAAGATCATCTAATCTGGCCAGGCTCCGTGGCTCACGCCTGTAATCCTAGCATGTCAGGCGGCCACTGCAGGAGGATCGCTTGAGACCAAGAGTTCGAGACCAACCTGGTCAACACAGCAAGACGCTGTATCTACTTACAGGCATGAACCTGTAGTCTCAGCTACTTGGGAGGCTGAGAAGAGAAGACTGCTTGAGCCCAAGAGGTGACAGAGAGCTGATTGTACCACTGCACCCCAGCCAGGACAACAGAGAACTTACCTCTAAAAAACAAAAACAGAGCAGTGTGGTGGCTCACACCTGTAAACCCAGCACTTTGTGAAGCAGAGTTGGGTAGATCATTTGAAGTCAGGTGTTCAAGACCAGTCTGGCCAAAATGACAAAACCCCGTCTCTACTGAAAAAAAAATATGAAAATTCCATCCTGGCCAACATGGTTAAACCCTGTCTCTACAAAAAATACAAAAATTAGCTGGGCATGGTGGCATATGCCTGTAGTCTCAGCTACTTGGGAGGCTGAGGCAAGAGAATCCCTTGAACCTGGGAGGTGGAGATTGAAGTGAGCCAAGATCACGCCACTGCACTCTAGCCTGGACGACAAGAGTGAAACTCCGTCTCAAAAAATAAAATAAAAAACAAACATGAAGAGCCTCTTCTACATCTCCCCATCACAGAGGTGTCTTCTGTAATTTCATCCCATTTTTTGTAAGGATTCTTTGGGTTTCTGGGTCCCAGAAGGGGAAGGTCTCTTCAAGGTACCGAAGCCATTACTCTGCAGAGAAGCGCAGACAGCAGAAGGAGCAGATCCTGGCCAGGTGTGGAGAGGCTACTGGGCTGAGACCTGGGCTGATCGTCCCCTGCAGGTCCACTTAATCCCATCAGCACCAAGGCTGCTGAAGTGGGGGCATCCACCAGCAAATGAAGTGGGGGCACGGCTTGGAGGCTGTTTCAGAAGGTCCCACTGGGCCAAGGACTCAAGGCCTGGCCACAGCCCTCCCCTGTGAGGCCCAGATCAGATTTCACCACGCTCAGAAAATCTCTGCTCATTTCAGTCCATGGTGATCTTGCTTTCTTGGGGATCTCTCCTGTACTTTCCAACCCAGGGAGTTCCAAATCTGAATGGATCCCAAGGACGAAGTGAATTGGGCCCCACCTCAGTTTTTTGAATTAGAATCAATGGGGCTGGGCCCCAGCATCTGTATCTTCATGTTCCTCCATGTGATCCTCATGCTGAAAGGCTGGTATTTGCAAATCCCTTTTTTGGAGCCAAAGGGTCTTTTTTAGAGACAGGCCTCCCTCTGATGCACAAGCTGGAACGCAGTCATGGGATCACAGCTCACTGCAGACTCAAACTCCTGGCCTCAAGAAATCCTCCCACCTTGGTCAACCAAAGTGTTGGGACTGCAGGTGTGAGCCACTGTGTCTGGCCAGGAAAGGCCTTCTGTTTCACTTGAGTGATATTTCTGCAGCATACCTATATTCATTGTTGCATTAAACTGCAGTATTGCAAGAAAAGAAGAAGTGAGAGGTGAGTGTTTTGCTTTCTTCTGAACATATCAGACCAAACCTGAGCTGTTCAGCACTTTTTATATTTTTGAGACAGTCTGACCCCGTCACCCAGGCTGGAGCGCTTGGCACGATCTCGGCTCACTGCAACCTCCGCCTTCCAGATTCAAGCGAATCTCCTGCCTCAGCCTCCCAAGTACGTGGGATTACAGATGTGCACTCCATGCCCAGCAATTTCTCTTTTGTATTTTTAGTAGAGATGGGTTTCAGCACGTTGGCCAAGCCGGTCTCAAACTCCTGACCTCTGGTGATCCATCTGCCTCAGCTTCCCAAAGTGCTGGAATTGCAGGCATGAGCCACCATGCCTTGCTGGTTTTGCCCATTTTTGACAATATATCAACATCATTTGAGACGGGCACGGCCTCCATATAGTGTCTCACTGCAGCCTCTAACTCCTGGGGCTGAAGTGATCCTCCTGCCACAGTCTCCCAAGTAGTCTAGACAAGGTAGCTGGAAGAGAGAGGAATATGCAAACCAGACTTGGAAACTGGTTAACTCAGAACTTGTCATTCCACAAAAGAGAAACTGTAATGGGCTCAGAACATTGATCTTCCAGTATTTGAAAGCTTATTAACTAGGAGAGACAGAGGAAACTGTTCTGTTGTAGGAGGACCCAACCAGCTCTGACGGTTGAAAGTGACATGAATGCAACTTTTAATGCCAGAAAAGCAGAGCTTCCTAACAATTGGACTTCCACAGCAGTGGGATCAGCTTCCTCCTTAAGGTTTTGCCTTTCCCATGAGCAAGAGACTCCTAGGAGAGCCGGAGCCCGTTAGGAAGCTGTGTGGGAACACACCCACAGGTTGTTTGGGTTTTTGGGTTTTTTTTGAGATGGAGTTTTGCTCTTGTTGCCCAGGCTGGAGTCAATGGTGTGACATCGCCTCACTGCATCATCCACCCCCCAGGTTCAAGCAGTTCTCCTGCCTCAGCCTCCCAAGTAGTGGGGATTACAGGCATCTGCCACAATGATCGGCTACTTTTTTGTATTTTTAGTAGAGATGGGGTTTCACCATGTAGACCGGGCTGGTGTCAAACACCTGACCTCAGGTGATCCACCTGCTCTGGCCTCCCAAAGTGCTGGGATTACAGGCATGAGCCACTGCACTGGGCTGGAACACACAGGTTCTTTGGAAGGTCTCTCAATGTCATGCAACTCTTTTATTTTTTATTAAAAAAATTTTTTTTGACACACGGTCTTGCTGTGTTGCCTAGGCTGGAGTGTGGTGGCACGATCATAGGTCACTGCAGTCTCTAATTCCTGGGCTGAAGTGATCCTCCTGCCTCAGTCTCCCAAGTAGCTGGAACACAGGTGCCAGCCACCACTCCTGGTTAATTTGGTTTTGTTTTGTTTTGTTTAGAGATGACATCTTGCTATGTTGCCCACCCTGATCTAGAACTCCTGACCTCAAGCAATCTTCCTTTCTTGGCCACCCAAACTGCTGGGATTACAAACCTGAGTCACTGTGCATGGCTGAGATTTTTCCATTTAGTGTTCTTCTACATGAAATATTTTATTCACAGAATGCATAAATGGTAGGGGAATTTCTGAGTTAAGAGCTATATATATGATACAAAACTTCATATATAGACTAGAGTTGAATTTCTTAGCTGAACTGGAGGGGCTGGCTTTAGGTGATTCATGAACTCCCTGAAATTGGTGAGACCATTGGAAATACATGAGAGCACATGGACAGTTTCCTATGATTTTCAGTCCTCAGAATGTCTCTTGAACTCAAAGATGCCTTAGGGCAGAGGATGCGTGTAACCCAGTCTAGAATCTCAAACAGTGAATGTAGAAAACATTCAGCACAAAAGCTTTGCCAAATTGAATGCTTAGATGTAACTTTTTCGTTGAGTTAATGTACCTGGGATCTCTTGTACATGTGAATCTCACTCTTGTAAGGTTTCATTGTTTCTGCTTCCCCTACCTTTCCTAGCCACCCAGCTCCCTCTCCCACCAGACTGGACTCTGAAATGGCCATGTACAGAGGAGACCCCAACACACTGCAAGCTTTAAGTGGAAAGGACACAGCTTCTGCTGGGACGGGGAACAGAGGGATGCAGAGACCCTGAAGATGCTTTTGGACAATGGTCTGCAGTTGGGACAGTGGCAGGAGATGCCATTGACCCTGGATCTCCAGGACAAGAGACCAGCCTGGCAGTTACATGTGTTTTCCTTCAAACTGGTTGCCAGGTTAAAATGACCAATGACATCAGAGATTCCATCCTTCCTGATTAGAAGGACCGGATTCTGTGGGCGCTTGGGAGCTCAGGTGCACAACAGCATCTTCTCAGAGCTGTTCTCCACTCCCAACTTCTCCCCAGCCTTGAGACTAGAGAAGGCACTCTTCTGGGTCCTAGTATAGTCTGGAAGAAGGCTTTGGACAGAACACGGACTAGGTTCCACGGGAGGAAACAGAATTTGGGAGAGATCATGGCTAGATGTCAACTAAAGCCCGAGGCTGAGGAGCAGAGCCCCCAGCCTAGCACCTCAGGGTACTCCCTCCTGGAAGTGATGGACGATGAAGTGCTGGGACCATCAGGTAAGGGGACTGGAGGAAGAGGAGATGGGAGAGGATTGACTAAGAAGAAGGAAGGGGGCCGGGTGTGGTGGCTCATATTAATATACTCCCAGTATCAAGGAAGGCTGAGCTGGTGAATCACCTGAGGTCAGGAGTTGAAAACCAGCCTGGCCAACATGGTGAAACCCTGCCTCTACTAAAGATACAAAAATTAGCTGGGTGGTACTGGTGCATGCCTGTAACTCCAGCTACTCGTGAGGCTGAAACAAGACAATTATTTGAGCCTGGGAGGCTGAGGTTACAGTGAGCCGAGATCGCACCAATGCACTCCAGTCTGATTGAAAGACTGAGACCCTGTGTCAAAAAAAAAAAAAAAAAAAAGGGGCGCACAAGTTAGGAAGAAGCTCCTGAGGAGGGTGTGTGGGAAGAAAGGAGGGACTCGGGCTGGGTGCAGTGGCTCAGACCTGTAATCCCAGCATGCTGGGAGGTCAAGGCAGGCAGATAACTTGAAAACAGGAGTTTGAGACAGCCTGGCCAACATATTGAAACCCTGTACCTACAAAAAGTACAAAAATGAGCTGGGCTTTATGACCAGCACCTGTAATCCCAGCTACTTAGGAGGCTGAGGCAGGAGAATCACTGGAACCCAGGAGATGGAGGTTTCAGGGAGCTGAGATGGCACCACTACACTCCAGCTTGAGTGACAAAGCAAGACTATGTCTCAAAAAATAAACAAACACACAGGGACTCAGAGATTCAGTGACTAGGGAAGGAAATGAGGAAGCATTCTGAGGACAGACAGATGGAAGAATGGGGAGGAGGAGGAGAGGCACATGGGATTCAGCAAGGGAGAAAGATGGAAAGATAGCTTGGATAAGCCAACAGTCTGCGGGGCTGGGGAGGATGGAAAGTGGTTTGGGGTTTAGGGTCAGGGTCAAAGGTGATCAATTGCAAAAGCATTACACGGTGACCTGCTTTCTTTACTCAGTCCCTTGGGTAGATCCTGGCACCCCGAGTAAGTTCCTTTGCTGGAACAGGAAGATGGAGTGGTCGGACGAATCTGAGGAGCCGCCCAAGGAGGAGACAGAGAAGGAGCGCGCCCCTAAGCCTGAAGAGACCTGGGTGCTGGACACCCTGTGTGGGCTCAAGATGAAGCTAAAGCGACGGCGAGTGTCACCCGTGCTCCCTGAGCACCCCAAGGCCTTCAACAGGCTGCTTGGTAGGACACCCCAGAGAGCACGTCCAATCCTGTTCTTTTAAAAAAGAAGCTTCCCATAACTATACTTTTCACATGGGAAAAATATGCCCCCCAGTGGGTGAGCTCTCCACGTGGGAGGACTCAGAGGATCCTCAGCATCACTCATGAGGGACACTTAGGAGGCCATAGAGGACTCGGCTAGACTTGATAAGGGTCTGTGATTGGGATAAGAACGCTTGGTTTCGGCCAGGCGCAGTGGCTCAAGCCTGAGATCCCAGCACACTGGGAGGCTGAGGCAAGAGCATCGCTTGAACTCAGGACTTGGAGGCTGCAGTGAGCTATGACTGCACCACTGCACTCCAGCCTGGGTGACAGAGCAAAACCCTGTCTCAGAACAACAAAGGCCAGGCACGGTAGCTCATGCCTGTAATCCCAGCACTTTGGGAGTCCAAGGTGGGTAGATCACCTGAGGTCAGTAGTTGGAGACCAGGCTGACCAACATGGTGAAACCCCGTCTCTACTCAATATACAAAATTAGACGGGTGTGGTGGCCCAGGCCTGTAATCGCAACTCCTCAGGAGGCTGAGGAGGGAGAATCACTTGAACCAGGGAGGCAGAGGATGCAAGTGAGCCAAGACTGCGCCACTGCATTCCAGCCTGGGTGACAAAGTGAGACCCCGTCTCCAAAAAATAAATAAAATTAAAATAAAAACAAAATCAAAAAGCCCAGAAAGCAGTTTCAGCTGTGCCCTCTGAAACTTAATGTCTCTTGCTGTCTTTATGTTTTTTTTAGAGACAGAGTCTTGCCCTGTCACCCAGGCTGGAGTGCAATGGCGTGATCTCGGCTCACTACAACCTCCAACCTCCTGGGTTCAAGCGATTTTCCTGCCTCAGCTTCCTGAGTAGCTGGGATTATAGGCCAGCACCACACCACGCCGGCTAATTTTTTATATTTTTAGTAGAGACAAGGTTTCACGGTGGTAGCCAGGATGGCCCTGAACTCCTGACCTCATGATCTGCTCACCTCCACTTCCCAAAGTGCTGGGATTACAGGCGTGAGCCACTGTGCCCACCCCCGTATGCCTTTCTTCAACCTCGTTGCCAGGTGGGAATAAACAATGACATGAGAGATTCCAGTCTTCCTGATTGGACTCACCTTTGTTGGCGCTTGGAAGCTCAGGTGGACGACAGCATCTTCTCAGAGCTGATCTCCGCTCCCGACTGCTCCCCAGCCTTGAGAATACAGAACGCACTCTGCTGGGTCCTAGTCGAGTCTGGAAGAAGGCTTTGGACAGAACAGGGACCAGGTTCCGTGGGAGGGAACAGAGTTTAGGAGAGATCATGGCCAGCTGTCAACCGCAGCCCCTGGTTGAGGAGAAGAGCCCCCAGCCTAGCACCTTGGGGTACTGCCTCCTAGAGGTGGTGGATGATGAAGTGCCAGGACCATCAGGTGAGGGGACTGGAGCAAGAAGAGATGGGAGAGGATTGACTAAGAAGAAGGAAGGGGGCCGGGCGCCGTGGCTCACACCTGTAATCCCAGCACTTTGGAAGGCTTACGTGGGTGCATCACCTGAGGTCAGGAGTTTGAATCCATCATGGCCAACATGGTGGAACCCTATCTCTTCTAAAAATACAAACATCATCCATAGGATATACTTCTAAGAAAAAAAAAGGGAAAAAAAATCAAAATAAAAAAATACAAACATGATCCTGGCAGTACTGGTGCACACCTGTAATCCCAGCTACTCAGGAGGCTGAAGCAGGAGAACCGCTTGAGCCTGGAAGGCCGAGGTTGCAGTGAGCCGACATCCTGCGACTGCTCTCCAGTCTGGGTGAGGGAGTGAGACCCTGTGTCAAGGAAAAAAAAAAAGAAGAAGAAGGAAGAACCCAGTCATCAGAAAGGAACACTTGAGGAGGGTGTGGGGGAAGAAAGAAGGGACTCAGGCCAGGCACAGTGGCTCACACCTGTAATCCCAGCACTCTGAGAGGCTAAGGCAGGTGGATCACTTGAGGCCAGGAGTTTGAGACCAGCCTGGCCAGCATGGTGAAACCCCATCTCTACAGAAAATACAAAAATGAACTGGGCATTATGGTGGGCACATGTAATCCCAGCTACTTGGGAGGGTGAGGTAGGAGAATCACTGGAACCTGGAAGACGGAGTTTGCAACAAGCCGAGATGGCAACACTACACTCCAGCCTGGGTGACAGAGAAAGACTGTCTCACAAAAAAAAAAAAAAAAAAAAAAAAATGGAGGGGACTAGGGAAGGAAATGAAGCATTCTGAGGACAGCAGATGGAAGAATGGGGAGGAGAAGGACAGACACATGGGGTTCAGTAAGGGAGAAAGATGGAAAGATGGCTCAGAGAAGCCAACAGTCTGCGGGGCTGGGGCGGATGGAGAGTGGATTGGGGTTTTGGGTTTTGCGTCTAAGGTGATCAGTTGCAGAAGCATTACACGGTGGCCTGCTTTCTTTACACAACTCCTTGGGTAGGATCCATCCCGCCTAATTTCCTTTGCTGTAAAAGGAAGAGGGAGTGGTTGGAAGAATCTGAGGAGGAGCCCGTGGAGGAGACAGAGAAGGAGCGCTCCCCTGAGCCTGAGGACACCTCGGTGCTGGACACGCTTCAGGGGCTCAAGATGAAGCTAAAGCGACGGCGAGTGTCACCCGTGCTCCCTGAACACCACCAGGCCTTCAACACGCTGCTTGGTAAGAGGACACCCCAGACAGCACCTCTAATCCCGTTCTTAAAAAAGAAGAAACTTCCGATAACCATACTTTTTCCATGGTAAATACATGCTTCCCCAGTGGGTGAGCTCTCCATGCTGGA
>NW_022438686.1:0-12876 GCF_009761245.1 Sapajus apella
CCCTCCCCCACCCTAGAGTAGCCACTCTATTTCTAACACAGATTAGTTCTACCAGTTCTAGTTGAATGGCACTAGACAGTCACCATCATGCCCTTGGGTCTCATCATCTCACTGTGTGTGGTCGTAGCCTACTCACCCCCACGGCTGTCCAAAGCTTCACTTTATAAATAGCTCACACTTCTTGTCCCTATACTGTTGATAGACAATCCTATTGTATCCAGATTTTACAAATCATGCTGCTATGAATAATATTTTCCATATATTTTGGCACACACACACATGCATTTCTATTGGTTTATAACCAATAGAAATGCATGTATGAGGGCAATTGCTGGGTCGTAGGTGAGTAGTTGCTTGGCTTAGCCTCTCAAAAAACAAGTTTCTAGTGGTAAACAAATAGTAGAGGAGGGTAAATCTATCACTTTAGAAATTATTCAGATAATAAACGAGGAAGGAATTAACAGACTTAGCCACCCAACAGCAATGGCAATCAACAACACAACAAAAGAAGAAAACTAATGTGAGGTCCTTCCTGTTGGTGAAAGAACACAGCCCAGTACCATCAAACAAGTCCAAGTGAAAAAGAAATCAAGCCTGGAGCTAAGCAAACCTCCACAGCCAATTACCAATTTAGAGGCAATACACGTAGTAGAAATACATATTCAACTATACCTTGGTAGCAATCAACAAAATGCACACTATGGGAAGCTCTACCACACAGTATGCATTTCAAGGAAAATCTATAGAATAAAAGAGAAGAAAAGCATACCTCTAAAGGTAAAACTAAATTACAATTTTGGATGATAAAAATATAAAATCGAACAAAGAAGTGATGGTCATAAAAGTCAGGATGAGTTTTTATTTGGGGGAGGAAAGAGTTTATTGCTGAGCTGGGATAAATGATGGGGAATCTGGTTATTCTCACAAACATCTATCACTGGTGGTTAATGGGCGTTTACGTTTTATTAAAGGACACACATTTTAGACAGCTGTTTTTTTCCTTTTGGAGTCCTATATTTTATTTTATGACACAAAGGCTAAAGAAAAAACTAATTTAGAGATTATGATTACTGTTTGCAAAAAGCCTCCTCCCCATCCTCCTCTCTGGACACTGAGCACCCAGAACACCCAGCAGCCCCAGGACTCCCATCAGGGGTGACCCCACTTCTAGGTGTGCGTGCAGCTCACATCAATAGAGGCAATGCACAGGTCTACTCCTTGACTCCTGGAGAACCTCGTGGGAGGAAAGTCTCATAAATGCCGAAGCAGGAGACTGAAGCCTCAGGCATTTCCTGTTTAATATATAAAATATAGAAAATAAGTATCTGGTTAGAAATAAGTACCATGAGTAATTAGATATTAGTCTTATTGAACATTAAGGGTCATGAGATTAAATATTAGTCTTAATGAATATTAAGCCTTGATTAAAGCCTTCTTGTACTTTCTGCATCTAGGAACTTCAGGTTGCTGCGGTCAGGGATTGATGGGGATATTATGAAATGTGGCCACGAGGCAAGGGCATTGATACCTGCCAGACATCAACTGGTGGTGATCAGCAGAGGTAACCTGTTGAATGCCAAAACCAAGCCCTCTGTCACACCGTGTAAGGGTTTCTGGAGAGCACCTAAAATCTCCACAGTAGCGCCAGTGCTTGGGGAAGCACCTGCTACTCAGCAGACCTTGGAAGGGAACATTCCCTGTCCTGGGATGAGTCTGAGAACACTTCACTCCTCCACACTCTTGTGGAAGGACTAATGTCAGTCAGCCCACCCTGCAGCAACCCCAAGGCTTAATTGTCTCTATGTAGTGCTGGGCTATAGTGGCCACAGTCTGTGTCTGCCTTCACCCGCTACTTCTGCACCTGGTTCCTCTTTTGAAGATAGGAAGAAATAGTATACCTCTTGAGGCCCTTGTTCTTACTTGAAAAGCATAACATAAAGTGCTGACGCATTTCTTTCCCCCTGCTTTGGCTACTTGCAAGCCTTGGGCTCCTTGTTCGGCTACTTGAAAGACCTGGGCCCTTTGTTCCTTAGACATGTGACCCTGCCCCCTATTTTGTACCCAGTAAAGGCCAGAGTGTCCAGGCACTTGAGGCCACCACCCGACTCCACGAACTGGTGGTAGTGGACCCCTGGGCCCAAATTTTTCTCTTTTTCTCAGTGTCTTGTGTCTTTATTTCTACACTTTCTTGTCTCCACACCCATAGAGAATACCCTCTAGACCCAGTAGGGCTGGACCCTACAAACCTGATAGGACACAGCTCAGAGGAAGCCATCCCCGCCGTCTGCAGGCTCTTGGCCATCAGTGTAGAGGGAGCAGGTCCTCACCTCTCCACAGGCGCCTTCACGGCCAGAGCCTCCCCTCTGCATGGGAAGTAAGACCTGGCCCATCCCCTGGACTTGGTGACAGGGATCTCGTCAAAGGTGGAGATGACACCATTCCTCCCCCAGCAAACTCACCCTTCTTTTGCTCTACAGGAAAGTTGATTCAGCCTGGTGTCCAGTGAAGAAATCCCAGGTGCATAGGAGAGGTGGATTCAGGGCTGTGCGTGATCTGCAAAAGGAATCCTATGAGCCACCAGGAGGCGCTGTTGCGCTGCTTCTCTTCCCAGGAGGTGGATGCTCAGGATGAGCTTTAAGGTGGAGAGAGGGATGTCATTGCCCATCCTCCAGGTTCCAAGTAAAAAGTTTCCTGCCCACCCCATCTTGTTCTCAATGCAATTGAGGACTGCCTCCTTCTCAACTCCCTGGACTGGGCTTTTGAACACTGGAAAGTGAATGTGATTTTTAGTTTCAGCATGTCCTGGCTTATTGTGCTGCCAGTAAAGTAAAATCAAAATACACATTGAATAAACAACAAATAAAATAACCCATAGTGGGCAGAAGTTTACAATGTATTTTTTTTTGAGTCAAGATCTCACTCTGTGGCCTGGGCTGGAGTCCAGTGGTGTGATCAAGGCTCACTGCAGCCTTGAATTCATGAGCTCAAGGGATCTTCTCACCTCAGCCTCCCCAGTACCTGGTAATATAAGTGCCCATCACCAGGCCCAGCTAAGGTTACTTATTTTTATTTGTTTTTAGAAACGAGGGACTCACTGTGTTGTCCAAGCTGGATTCCAACTTCTGATCTCAAGCAATCGTCTTGCCTTAGCGTCCTGAATTGCTGGGATTACAGGCGTGAGCTGTCATGCCAGGCTTGTAATGTACTGACACCATCATGGTTTCCTTCTCCATGTGTGGACACAGCAGCAGACACCCCTTGTCTCTTGGGTCAGGACACTGGTTAGAGTGAAATAGCAAGGCAACAGAGTCACTGCAGAAAGAGCCCACATGGAAGAGGTCCAGCAGGGAGGGCCAGCTGTCCCAGGACCACCATATTTAGGGATAACTCCTCTTTCTGCACAAAACTGTTCTTTGATTACTTTTGTATTCACAATAGTTCTGAAATCATAGGATTATCAGACTCAAGACTGGCTAGTTTATTTTTTTAAAAATCTCCAAGGTTTGTTGATCTTTTGTATGGTTTTTCGTGTCTCAATTTCCTTCAGAACTTAATTTATTCTTAACATTTCACAGTCCACTTTCAGTTAATAATCTACTAGTACCCATAGATATAGAAATCTTGCAACCATTTATCCTCTATAAGATGTCCATCTTTTATGGTATAGACATTATATGTAATATATCTATATAGGCTATAAGTCCCACAAAAAAAATCTTTTTCTTACCTTTAAACAGTTCTGTATATACAAAGTGAGAGTAAATGAGGGGAGCAAGATAGCCTTTTGCACTTAGCTCAATATTTACCATGATTGATCATCTTCATCTTTTCCGATAATCTCATTTTCCACCTGGTAGCATTTGCCTCTACCTTGAAGAATTTTCTTTACCAATTGATACTGTGAAGATCTGCTGGTGACAAATTCTCTTAATTTTCTTTTACCAGAAATATCTCCTTATTTTGCCTGTCCTTGAAGAACATCTGGGCTGGATATAGAATTCTTAGTTGACTTTATTTTCTTCTTGTGCTTTAAAGATGTTATTCTACTTTTTCTTTGGTTTCTTTGTTTCTTTGGTTTTTAATGAGAAGACATTGGCCAGGGCAAGAGGAACAGAGACACTAAAACTGGGAAAACGACATGGTAGACCTAAAACCTATCGTATCTTTTTTTTATTCAGTCCCCATAGAAACTGCCAATAATTGCCAACGCTGACTATATTTCAAGTCGTCATGGCGGGTATTAGGAAAAGTTTTCAATTAGCAATAATCGCGCCTCGGATGAACCTCATTGGATATGATATTGCCACTGCACAAAGTTCCTATCACATCAATAATGACAAAAACCTACAGGAACCAACACTCCAATGAAGGGCAGAGATTGTGTGACTTGGTTTAAAAAAAACACAGAACCAACCATATGCCCTTTCCAGACATGCACTTTTTTTTTTTAATTTAACGTTTATTTTTAGTTAAGAGGTACATGTGCAGGTTTGTTATATAGGTAAACTTCTGTCATGGGGTTTTGTTGTACAGATTATTTCTGTACCCATTAGTACCCAACCAAGTATTAAGCCTTAGTACACATTAGCTGTTTCCTCATCCTCTCCCTCCTCCCACCCTCCACCCTCAAGTGGACCCCAGTGTGTGTTGTTCCCCTCTACATGTCCATGTTTTCTCATCATTTAGCTCCCACTAATAAGTGAGAACATGTGGTATTTGGTTTTCTGTTCCTGCATTAGTTTGCTAAGGATAATGGCCTCCAACTCCATCCATGTTCCTGCAAAGGACATGATCTCATTCTTCTTAATGGTTGTATAGTATTCTATGGTGTATATTTCCCACTTCTTTTTTTTTGAGATAGAGTCTCACTTTGTCACTAGGCTGGAGTGCAGTGGCATGATCTCAGCTCACTGCAACTTCTGCCTGCCAAGTTCAATTCTCCTGCCTCAGCCTCCAAAGTTGCTGGGACTAGAGGCACACACCACCACGCCAAGCTAATTTTTGTATTGTTAATAGAGATGGTGTTTCACTATGTTGGCCAGGGTTGTCTCCATCACTTGACCTCATGATCTGCCCCCTTCGGCCTCCCAAAGTGCTGGGATTACAGGCAGTCATATTTTCTTTATCTAGTCTACTATTGATGAACATTTAGGTTGACTCCAAGTCTTTGCTATTGTGAATAGTGCTGCAATGAATATATGTGTACATGTAAGACATGCACTTTCCTTTTTTATTTAATTTATTTTCTTTTACTTTAAGTTCCAGGATACATGTGCAGAACGTGCAGGTTTGTTACATACATAGAGTCTGCCATGGCAGTTTCCTGCACCCATTGATCTGTCCTCTAAGTTCCCTCACCTGCCCCCTACTCCCCAACAGGCCCTGGTGTGTGTCGTTCCCCTTCTGTGTCCACGTGTTCTCGTTGTTCAACTCCCACTTAGGAGTGAGAACGTACAGCGTTTGGTTTTCTGTTCTCGTGTTAGTTTGCTGAAGATGATGGCTTCCAGCTTCATCCATGTCCCTTCAAAGAACATGAACTCATTCCTTTTTATGGCTGTGTAGTATTCCATGGTGTATATGTACCATATTTTCCTTGTCCAATCTATCATTGGCAGGAATTTGGATTGGTTCCATGTCTTTGCTATTGTAAATAGTGCTGCAATAAACATACATGTCCATATGTCTTTACAGTAATATGATTTCTAGCCACTTGGGTATATACCCAGTAATGGGATTGCTAGGACAAATAGTATTTCTGGTTCTAGATCTTTGAGGAATGGCCACACTGTCCTCCACAATGGTTGAACCAGTTTACATTCCCACCAACGGTGTAAAAGTGTTCCCATTTCTCCACAGCCTTGCCAGCATCTGTTGTCTCCTCACTTTTTAATAACTGCCATCCTGACTGGAGAGGGATGGTATCTGATTGTGGTTTTGATTCGCATTTCTCTAATGATCAGTGATATTGAGCTTTTTTCATATGTTTCCTGGCCATGTAAATGTCTTCTTCCGAGAAGTGTCTGTTCATATTCTTTGCCCACTTTTTGATGGGGCTGTTTTCTTTTTCTTATAAATTTTTTTAAGTTCCTTGTAAATGAAGATGCGAGCTCTCATCATTCTTGTGAGACGTAACAGGCATCCTAACCAGTGCAACATGGCAAGAAAATGAAATAAAAGACCAAGAGAAGGACCAGGCATGGCGGCTCCTGCCTGTAATCCCTGCATTTTGGGAGACTGAGCTGGGAGGATCACTTGAGTTCAGGAGTTTGAGACAGGCCTGGTAATGAGACCTCATTTCCAACAAATAATTAAAAATAATTTTAAAAAAAAGAGTAATAGATAGGAAATAAAGAAATAAAAGTCTTTCTTTGTCACCTACTTCATTGCACATGTAGGAAACACTAGGGCATTCTGAAAAGTTTCTAAAATTAATCATTCAATTTGCTAAATAGTTCATAAAATATATGTAATAAGTCAAGTCAGTTAGATGAACCTGAGAAGACAGCAAACCATACTAGTTATCAAAGAAGTGCAACTTGAAACCACAATGAGAAACCACCACACATCACCTAGAATAGGTAAGTTAAAAAGACATATGATAAGTCTAAATACTGGCAAGAATGTGAAAAAAATAGGAATGTCTGATATTGCTGGTAGAAATGCAAAAAATGTGGCAGCAAATTTGTAAAGTGGTTTGGCAATTTCTTATACAGCTGCCCATCCATTACCACAGGACCCGGCAATCCCACAAATATGTATTTAACCAAAAAAAAAAATTAAAATGTAAGGCCACACTGGTGAACAGTTATCTATAGTGGCTTCATTAGTAACACACCCTAACTGGAGTAATCCACATGTTTATCAACTGGAGAATAGAGAAACCGATGAGTAAACTGGGATTCCAGCAACACTCAGCAGCTGCTCAGCAACAAAAATGAATGAATGGCATCATCTCAAACATTGTTATGCTGAGTGAGAGACCAAACAAAGGACTACATCACATATAATTGCATGTCCATGAAATTCTAGAAATTACACTACTGCAGTGACAGAAAGCAGAGCAGTGGTTGAGTGAAGGGAAGGGGTGAGGGTAGGAGCCAGGGATTAAATAGAAAGGGACAGAAAGATAGTTTTTAGGAAAAAGAAACTGTTCTCTACACTGCCACAATTTGAGAGTCACTGGGCTGTGGAAACTGAGGGGAGGGAAGGGTGTGAGGGATGAGGGGGCAGAGAGAAGGGCTGGGGAAGCAGGAGGCGAGGAAAAGGAGCAGAGGATAGAATTTTAAAGCAGTGGAAGAGCCTAGCAGGGGTTTCTTTGCACTTGGTATTTAGTACATTTTGTGTGGGACTGCCTAAAAACTAATGGCTTCCTCATGATTAAAAAAAAAAAAAAAAGTTATAGAAATACCAAGTGTCCGAATAAAATATGCACACTGCTTAGATGTGCACAGCTCACGAAAGCAGGCAGTGCTGGAGCCTCGGTGAAGAGCACTGGGACTGCATGGAGCACTTGCAACTTTGAGGTGGTGACTACAGGATGCCGGTTCAATACACAGTATCAAACCCTGCTTCTTTGTATTCAGGAGATGTTCTGGACTCACACAGGGAAACTCGAGCAAGGGAATGGAGATAATTTTAAATGCAACAACCAGAGGCACAGATCCATAGTCTGGGAAAGTAAAATTTAGGAGCTTTGAGAGTTTAATTGCAATTCTGTTTGACGCAGGTCTTTGACAGATTGGAATCCTAATCATTCAGAGATTACGAATACTGTGCTACCTACTGTATTAATAAACAAAAAGGAAGCTGGTCTCTATAAGAATCTCTATCTGGTGCCTTCAGACAAAACTTCACCAGGTTTAAAGAGAAAACCCCTGTCTCTACACCTCCATTCCCAGGGCGAGCTCACTCTCTGGCATCAAGCTCCCCGTGGTGAGTTTCTTTGTACAAGAGTCCAAGGGGAGAGGTAAGGAGTGGGAGGCAGGGAGTCTAGTTCAGGGACTGGGAGTCTAGTTCAGGGACGGGGATTCCAGGACGAAAGGTGAAGGGGAAGGGGCTGGGCGCAGCCTGGGCATCTCTCCCTGGTTTCCACAGACAGATCCTCGGCCAGGACTCTGGCAGACAGTGTGACAAAGAGGCTTCGTGTAGAAGATGGATCGGGACAAAGTCCCAGGTCCCAGGCGTGGTTCTCACGGTCTCCGGCACCTGCACGGAGGGCCTTGTCTGCATTGGGGAAGCGCAGCGTTGGGGATTCCCCATCTCCCCAGAGTTTCTCTTCCTCTCCCAACCTGTGTCGGGTCCTTCCTCCTGGATACTCGTGACGCCTCCTCAGTTCTCACTCCCATTGAGTGTCGGGTTTCTAGAGAAGCCAATCAGTGTCGCCGCGGTCCCGGTTCTAAAGTCCCCAGTCACCCACCGGGACTCAGATTCTCCCCAGACGCCGAGGATGGCGGTCATGGCGCCCCGAACCCTCCTCCTGCTGCTCTCGGGGGCCCTGGCCCTGACAGAGACCTGGGCGGGTGAGTGCGGGGTCGGGAGGGAAACGGAGTCTCTGGGGAGGAGAGAGGGGACTGGGACGCAGGACCCGAGGAGCCACGGCGGGAGGAGGGTCAGTGAGTCTCAGCCCTCCTCGCCCCCAGGCTCCCACTCCATGAGGTATTTCAGCACCTCCGTGTCCCGGCCCGGCCGCGGGGAGCCCCGCTTCATCACCGTGGGTTACGTGGACGACATGCAATTCGTGCGGTTCGACAGCGACGCCGCGAATCCGAGAAAGGAGCCGCGAGCGCCGTGGATAGAGCAGGAGGGGCCGGAGTATTGGGAGGAGGAGACACGGATCTCCAAGGCCAACGCACAGCAAGACCGAGTGGACCTGCGGACCCTGCGCGGCTACTACAACCAGAGCGACGCCAGTGAGTGACCCCGGCCGGGTTCGCAGATCACTACCCCTCCCCATCCTGCAGGCACCGCCCGGGTCTCCGAGTGTCCGGGTCCGAGGTCCACCCCGAGGCTGCGGGACCCGCCCAGACCCTCGACCCGGGAGAGCCCCAGGCGCCTTTACCAAGTTTCATTTTCGGTTTAGGCCAAAATCCCCGCGGGTTGGTCGGGGCAGGGCGGGACTCGGTGGGCGGGGCTGACCGCGGGGGCGGGGCCAGGGTCTCACACCATCCAGATAATGTACGGCTGCGACGTGGGGCCCGAGGGGCGCTTCCTCCGTGGGTACCGGCAGGACGCCTACGACGGCAAGGATTACATCGCCCTGAACGAGGACCTGCGCTCCTGGACCGCCGCGGACATGGCGGCTCAGATCACCAAGCGCAAGTGGGAGGCGGCCAATGCGGCGGAGCAACACAGAGCCTACCTGGAGGGCACGTGCGTGGAGTGGCTCCTCAGATACCTGGAGAACGGGAAGGAGACGCTGCAGCGCGCGGGTACCAGGGGCAGTGGGGAGCCGTCCCCATCTCCTGTAGATCTCCCGGGATGGCCTCCCACGAGGAGGGGAGGAAATGGGATCAGAGCTAGAATATCGCCCTCCCTTGAATGGAGAATGGCAGGAGTTTTCCTGAGTTTCCTCTGAGGCCCCCTCTGCTCTCTAGGACAATTAAAGGATGACTTCTCTGAGGACATGGAGGGGAAGACAGTCCCTGGAATACTGATAAGGGGCCCCCTTTGACCCCTGTAGCTGCCTTGGGCACCGTGACTTTTTCTCTGAGGCCTTGTTCTCTGCCTCACACTCAAATGTTTGAGGGTCTGATTCCAGCTTTTCTGAGTCCTGCCTCCACTCAGGTCAGGACCAGAAATCGCAGTTTCTCCCTCAGAGACTAGAACTTTCCACAGAATAGGAGATTATCCCAAGTACCTGTGTCCAGGCTGCTGTCAGGGTTCTGTGCTCCCTTCCCCACCCCAGGTGTCCTGTCCATTCTAAGATGGTCACATGGGTACTGCTGTGTTGTCCCATGAAAGATACAAAGTGCCTGAATTTTCTGACTCATCCCGTCAGATCCCCCAAAGACACATGTGACCCACCACCCCATCTCTGACCATGAGGCCACCCTGAGGTGCTGGGCCCTGGGCTTCTACCCTGCGGAGATCACACTGACCTGGCAGCGGGATGGGGAGGACCAAACTCAGGACACGGAGCTTGTGGAGACCAGGCCAGCAGGGGATGGAACTTTCCAGAAGTGGGCAGCTGTAGTGGTGCCTTCTGGAGAAGAGCAGAGATACACGTGCCATGTGCAGCACGAGGGGCTGCCGGAGCCCCTCACCCTGAGATGGGGTAAGGAGGGGGATGGGCAAGGGGGGGATGCGGGGTCATGTTTCTTCTCAGAGAAAGCAGAAGCCCTTCTGGAGCCTTCAGCAGGGTCAGCATCCCTCACTTTCCCCTCCTTTCCCAGAGCCGTCTTCCCAGCTCACCATCCCTATCGTGGTCATCATTGCTGTGGCTGTCCTAGGAGCTGTGGTCATCGGAGCTGTGGTCACTGCTGTGATGTGGAGGAGAAAGAGCTCAGGTAGGGAAGGGGTGAGGAGTGGGGTCTGGGTTTTCTTGTCCCACTGGAGGCTTCAAGTCCCAGGTAGAAATGTGTCCTGCCTCATTGCCGGGAATCACTATCCACACGTGGACCATGTGTACACAGCCTGGGACCCTGTATGCCAGCACTTACTCTTTTCTGAAGCAGATATGACAATGAAGGACAGATGTATCACCTTGATGATTGTGGTGTTAGGGTCCTGATTCCAGCAGTCACAAGTCAGGGGAAGGTCCCTGCTAAGGACAGACCTTAGGAGGGTGGTTGGTCCAGGACCCACACCTGCTTCCCTCGTGTTTCCTGACCCCTCCTGGGTCCGTAGTCATAGTTCTGGAAACTTCTCTTGGGTCCAAAACTAGAAGGCTCCTTTAAAATCTCATGGCCCTGCCTCCTCCCTGTCCCCTCCCTGTCCCCTCACAGGATGTTTTCTTCCCACAGGTGGAAAAGGAGGGAGCTACTCTCAGGCTGCGTGTAAGTGGGGGCGGGAGTGTGGAGGAGCTCACCCACCCCATAATTCCTCCTGTCCCACATCTCCTGCCGGCTCTGACCAGGTCCTGTTTTTGTTCTACCCCAGGCAGCGACAGTGCCCAGGGCTCTGATGTGTCTCTCACAGCTTGTAAAGGTGAGACCCTGGGGGGGCCTGAAGTAGGCAGGTATTGGGGCAGAAGGGAAAAGCCTGAGTTGTGGAGATTCTTTGATTGGGACGTTTTGAGTGTGTAGTGGGCTGTTCAGAGTGTCATCACTTACCATGACTGACTGAATTTGTTCATGACTATTGTTTTCTGTAGCCTGAGACAGCTGCTTGTGTGGGACTGAGATGTGGGATTTCTTCACACCTCCCCTGTGTGACTTCAGGAACCTCTGGCATCTCTTTCTGCAAAGGTGTCTGAATGTGTCTGCATCCCTGTTAGCATAATGTGAGGAGGTGGAGAGACAGCCCACCCCGTGTCCACCGTGACCCCTGTCCCCATGCTGACCTGTGTTCCCTCCCCAGTCATCTTTCCTGTTCCAGAGAGGTGGGGCTGGGTGTCTCCATCTGTGTCTCAGCTTCATGGTGCACTGAGCTGCAACCTCTTACTTTCTTACTGAAAATAAGACTCTGAAAATAAATGTGTTTTCTCAAATATTTGCCATGAAAGGTTGATGGATTAATAAGTCAATTGCTGAAATTTGAGAGAGGAAATAAAGACCTGAGAACCTTCCAGAATCTGCATGTTCGCCGTGCTGAGTCTGTTGCAGGTGGGGATGGAGAAGGCTGTGAGGAGCCGAGTGTGGACAGGGCCTGTGCCCAGCTGCTGCTGAGTCCATCATGGGCTTTATGTGGTCAGTCCTCAGCTGGGTCAGCTTCACGGCTCCACGGTCCTTGTCCTGTCAGTGAAAACTTGTCCAGCGAAAGCTGTGACCACAGAGGCTCATACATCACCAAGGGCGGCCCCTGCACACAGGCGTCTCTGTGTTTCTGAGATAAATTTTCAGACCCATTCAGCTCCTGGCCTCCTTCTAGGGCTCCTCTTCTGCTCTGCCCTCCTGCCCTCTCTCCCTGCCCTGGTTCCAGTGATCTTGGTGCTGGCTCCAATCCCAACTCATGAATCTAAAGCAGAGTCTAATTTAGACTTATGTTTGTTTGTAAAATTGGGTCCATAGTCAATAATTGTTCCTTAAGAGAGAAACGTGATTGTGTGCTGCAGTGTGTGGGGGGAGGGGGCGGTTGGTGTGGGAAGAGGGATGGGGAGGGAGGACCACCAGCAGCACTGCTGAGAAATGCACAGGCCTCAATGTCAGTGTGAGGGGACCTTGTGCTGTAGCTGCCACAAAGCAGCATTTGGCCTGAGGCTATGTTAGCAAAAGATACTGTCTAGAACAGGGAGGTACTCTACAGTGATCATTTAACTGACCTTTGGTGCTGGCCAGACATAGGACAGAATGGTTCTGCATCTGGTGAACACCACTGAAGTAAAATCAGAAAACTCTCTAGCCTTTTGGAGCATATGTTCCAGTGTGAAGAGGCAGATACACTATCCAGATGATAGACAGACTATAACCAGAGTGAGGAAGGAAAATGCTAGAAGGTGGGAAGTGCTGTGAGGCAGGTGACCCAGGGTGTGGGCAGTGGGGACAGAGAAGGTGGCTGCTGTGCTGGGTAGTCAGTGTGCCTTGTTGCAAAGGCGACCTTTGAGGAAAGATTTGAGGGACATGAGGAATGTCCATGAAGATGTCTGGGGAAGTTCTTTCCAGGCAGGGGAACCTCCAGGGCAAATGCACTAGGGCAGGAAGGTGTCTGTGTTCCCAGGAGAGCAAGGAGGCCAGGAGGGCTGGACAAGGAGAAACTAGATGAGGTCAGAGGTGTGGTCAG
>NW_022438687.1:0-6497 GCF_009761245.1 Sapajus apella
AAAAAAAAAACGGGGCTATGTAGCAGAATGATTGTCAAAGTGTATATTCAACTTACAGGGTTAAACAGATCTGAGAATGGAGCAGTTTAGAAACCCTTTCTTTGGAGAGTTTGGAAAGAATGATTTAAAGCCATATACAGGTTCTTAAGCATTAGCGGACAGATAGAATCTAAACCACAGGAGAAACGTCTGTTTCAAACTTCTCGGCTGTGTGTTCGTTCACCTTATGATGTTGCATCTATGATTTGACTCAGCGAGTTCGAAACACGTTTTTTCTAAAAGCTGCGTTTGGATATTCCTGAGGGAATAGGAGTATAGGATGTAATGAGAAATTTCTGGCTCTAAAACAAAAACGGAGCTATATAGCAGAATGATTGTCAAGGTGTATATTCAACTTACAGAGGTAAACAGATGTGTGAATGTAGGAGTTGAGAAACCCGTTCTTTGGAGAACCTGGAAATATATATTTCCAGCCATAAACAACGTCTTAAGAATTAGCGGTATGATCGAATCTAAACCAAAGGAGAAACGTCTGTTTTAAAGTTCTCTGCTGTGTGTTCGTTCGCCTTAGGAAGTTGCATCTATGTTTGGATTCGGCGAGTTAGAAACACTTTTCTTCTAAAAGCTGCGTTTGGATATTCCTGAGTCCATGGGAGTATAGGAAGTAATGAGAAATATCTGGCTCTAAAACAAAACGGGACTATGTAGCAAAACGATTGTCAAGGTGTATATTCAACTCACAGAGTTAAACAGATGTGTGAATGGAGCAGTTGAGAAACACTTTCTTTGAGAGTTTGGAAAGAGATGTTTCCAGCCCTATACAGGCTCCTAGGAATTAGCGGTAAGATCGAATCTAAACCACAGGAGAAACGTCTGTTTCAATCTTCTCTGCTGTGTCTTCGTTCAATTTAGGACGTTGCACCTATGTTATGATTTAGCTGGTTAGAAACAAGTTTCTTCTAAAAGCTGCGTTTGAATATTCCTGAGTGAATAGGAGTATAGGATGTAATGAGAAACATCTGGCTCTAAAACAAAAACGGAGCTGTGTAGCAGAATGATTGTCAAGGTGTATATTCAACTTACAGAGTTAAACAGATGTGTGAATGGAGCAGTTGAGAAACCCTTTCTTTGGAGCATCTGGAAAGAGATATTTCCAGCTATGAACAGCATGATAATAATTAGCGGCAAGATCGAATCTAAACCACAGGAGACACGTCTGGTTTAAGCTTCTCTGCTGTGTGTTCGTTAACCTTAGGAAGTTGCATCTATGTTTAGATTCAGCGGGTTAGAAACACGTTTCTTCTAAAAATGTGTTTGGATATTAATGAGTGAATGAGTGTATAGGATGTAATGAGAAATATCTGGCTCTAAAACAAAAACGGAGCTATGCAGCAGAATGATTGTCAAGGTGTATATTCAACTTACAGAGTTAAACAGATGTTTGAATGGAACAGTTGAGAAACCCTTTCTTTGGAGAATCTGTTAAGAGATATTTGCAGCCATATACAGCCTCATAAGAATTAGCGGTAAGATCGAATCTAAACCACAGGAGAAACGTCTGTTTCAATCTTCTCTGCTGTGTGTTCCTTCACCGTAGGAAGTTGCATCTATGATTAGATTCAGCGAGTTAGAAACACGTTTCTTCTAAAACCTGCGTTTGGATATTCCTGAGTCAATAGGAGTATAGGATGTAATGAGAAATATCTGGCTTCAAAACAAAAACAGAGCTTTATAGCAGAATTATTGTCAAGGAGTGTATTCAACTTAGAGTGTTAAAGAGATGTGTGAACGTAGCAGTTCAGAAACCCTTTTTTGGCGAATCTGGAAAGAGATATTTGCAGCCATATACAGGCTCATCAGAATTAGCGGTACAATCGCGTCTAAACCACAGGAGAAACGTCTCTTTTAAACTTCTCTGTTGTGTGTTCGTTCAACTTAGGAAGTTGCATCTATGTTTCGATTCAGCGAGTTAGGAACACATTTCTTCTAAAAGCAGCGTTTGGTTATTCCTGAGTCCATGGGATACAGGAAATAATGACAAATATCGGGCTCTAAAACATAAACGGGGCTATGTAGCAAAATTATTGTAAAGGTGTATATTCAGCTCACAGAGTTAAACAGATGTGTGAATGTAGCAGTTGAGAAACCCTTTCTTTGAGAGTTTGGAAAGAGATATTTCCAGCCCTATACAGGCTCATAAGAATTAGTGGTAAGATGGAATCTAAACCACAGTAGAAACTTCTGATTCAAACTTCTCTGCTGTGTGTTCGTTCTCCTTAGGAAGTTACATCTATGTTTAGATTCGGCGAGTTAGAAACACTTTTCTTCTAAAAGCTGCGTTTGGATATTCCTGAGTGAATGGGAGTATAGGATGTAAGGAGAAATATCTGGCTCTAAATCAGAAACGGAGCTATATAGCAGAATGTTTGTCAAGGAGTATATTCAACTTAGAGTGTCAAAGAGATGTGCGAACGTAGCAGTTCCGAAACCCTTTCTTTGTGGAATGTGGAAAGAGATATTTCCAGACATATACAGGCTCATAAGACTTAGCGGTAAGATCGCGTCGAAACCACAGGAGAAACGTCTGTTTTAAAATTCTCTGCTGTGTGTTCGTTCACCTTAGGAAGTTGCATCTATGTTTAGATTCAGCTGGTTAGAAACACGATTCTTCTAAAAGCTGTTTATAGATATTCCTCAGTCCATGTGAGTATAGGAAGTAATGAGAAATATGTGGCTCTAAAACAAAAACGGGGCTATGTTGCAAAACGATTGTAAAGGTGTATATTCAACTCACAGAGTTAAACAGATGTGTGAATGGAGCAGTTGAGAAACCCTTTCTTTGAGAGTTTCGAAAGAGATATTTCCAGCCCTATACAGGGTCATAAGAATTAGTGGTAAGATCGAATCTAAACCACAGGAGAAACGTCTGTTTCATTATTCTCTGCTGTGTGTTCGTTCACTTTAGGAAGTTGCATCTATGTTTAGATTCAGCTGGTTAGAAACACGTTTCTTCTGAAAACTGTGTTTGGATATTCATGAGTGAATGGGAGTATAGGATGTAATGAGAAATATCTGGCTTTAAAACAAAAACGGAGGTATGTATCAGAATGATTGTCAAGGTGTATATTCAACTTACAGAGGTAAACAGATGTGTGAATGTAGCACTTGAGAAACCCTTTCTTTGGAGAATCTGGAAAGATATATTTCCAGCTATAAACAGCATCATAATAATTAGCGGTAAGATCGAATCTAAACCACAGGAGAAATGTCTGTTTCTATCTTCTCTGCTGTGTGTTCGTTCACTTTAGGAAGTTGCATCTACGTTTAGATTCAGCTGGTTAGAATCACGTTTCTTCTAAAAGTTGTGTTTGCATATTCCTGAGTGAATGGGAGTATAGGATGTAATGAGAAATATCTGGCTCTAAAAGAAAAACGGAGCTATGTAGCAGAATGATTGTCAAGGTGTATATTCAACTTACGGAGTTAAACAGATGTGTGCATGTAGCAGTTGAGAAACCCTTTCTTTGGAGAATTTGAAAAGTGATATTTCCAGCCGTATACGGGCTGATAAGAATAAGCGGTATGATCGTATCTAAACCACAGGAGAAACGTATGTTTGAAACTTCTCTGCTATGTGATCGTTTACCTTGGGAAGTTGCATCTATGTTTAGATTTAGCAGGTTAGAAACACGTTTCTTCTAAAAGCTTCGTTTGGATATCCCTGAGTCATGGGAGTATAGGATGTAATGAGAAATATCTGGCTCTAAAACAAAAACGGACCTATGTAGCAGAATGTTTATCAAGGTGTATATTCAACTTACACAGCTAAACAGATGTGTGAATGGAGCAGTTGAGAAACCCTTTCTTTGAAGAATCTGGAAAGATATATTTCCAGCCATATACAGGCTCATAAGAATTAGCGGTAAGATCGAATCTAAACCATAGGAGAAACGTCTGCTTCAATTTTCTGTGCTGTGTCTTCGTTCAATTTAGGAAGTTGCATCTATGTTTAGATTCAGCTGGTTAGAAACACGTTTCTTCTAAAAGCTGTTTTTAGATATTCCTGAGTCAATGGGAGTATTGGATGTAATGAGAAATATCTTTCTCTAAAACAAAAACGAGGCTATGTAGCAGAATGATTGTCAATGTGTGTGTTGACCTTACAGAGTTAAACAGATGTGTGAAAGCAGCAGTTGAGAAACACTTTCTTCGGACAATCTGGAAACAGATATTTCCAGCCATAAACAGCCTCTTAACAACTAGCGGTAAGATCGAATCTAAACCACAGTAGAAACGTTTGTTTCAAACTTCGCTGCTGTGTGTTCGTTCAACTTAGGGAGTTGCATCTATGATTAGATTCAGCGAGTTAGAAACACGTTTCTTCTAAAAGCTGCCTTTGGATATTCCTGAGTCCATGGGAGCAAAGGAAGTATTGAGAAATATCTGGCTCTAAAACAAAAACAGGGCTGTGTAGCAAAACGATTGTAAAGGTGTATATTCAACTTACAGAATTAAACAGATGTGTGAATGTAGCAGTTGAGAAACATTTCTTTGGAGAGTTTGGAAAGAGATATTTCAAGCCCTATACAGGTTCATAGGAATTAGCGGTATGATCGCATCTAAACCACAGGAGAAACGTCTGTTTTAAAGTTCTCTGCTGTGTGTTCTTTCACCTTAGGAAGTTGCATCTATGATTAGATTCAGCGAGTTAGAAACACGTTTCTTCTAAAAGCTGCGTTTGTATATTCCTGAGTGAATAGTAGTGTAGCATGTAATGAGAAATATCTGGCTCTAAAACAAAAACGGAGCTATGTAGCAGAATGATTGTCAAGGTACATATTCAACTTAGAGAGTTAAACAGTTGTGTGAATGTAGCAGTTCAGATACCCTGTCTTTGGAGAGTTTGGAAATAGATAATTAAAGCCATATACAGGCTCATAAGAAATAGCGGTAAGATCGAATCTAAACCACAGTAGAAAGGTCTGCTTCAAACTTCTCTGCTGTGTGTTCATTCACCTTAGAAAGTCGCCTCTATGTTTTGATTCAGCGTGTTAGAAACACTTTTCTTGTAAAAGCTCCGTTTGGATATTCCTGATTCATGGGAGTATAGGATGTAATGAGAAATATCTGTCTCTAAAACAAAAATGGGGCAATTTAGCTGAATGATTGTCAAGGTGTATATTCAACTTACAGAGTTAAACAGCTGTGTGCATGTAGCAGTTGAGAAACTCTTTCTTTGGAGAATCTGGAAAGAGATATTTCCAGCCATTAACAGCTTCATAAGAATTAGCGGCAAGATCGAATCTGTACCAAAGGAAAAACTTTTGTTTCAAACTTCTCTGCCGAGTGTTCGTTCACCTTAGGGAGGTGCATCTATGATTAGATTCAGTGAGTTAGAAACACGTTTCTTCTAAAAGCTGCTTTTGGATATTCCTTAGTCAACAGGAGTATGGGATGTATCAGAAATATCTGGCTCTAAAACAAAAACGGAGCTATATAGCAGAATGATTGTCAAGGCGTATATTCAACTTAGAGAGTTAAACAGATATGTGAATGTAGCAGTTAAGAAACCCTTTCTTTGGAGAATCTGGAAAGAGATATTTCCATCCATATACAGGCTCATAAGAATTAGCGGTAATAACGCGTCTAAAAAACAGGAGAATCGTCTGTTTTAAACTTGTCTGCTGTGTGTCCATTCACCTTAGGAAGTTGCATCTATGTGGAGATACAGCGAGGTAGAAACACTTTTCTTCTAAAAGCTGCGTTTGGATATTCCTGAGTCCATGGGAGTATAGGAAGTAATGAGAAATATTTGGCTCTGAAAAAAAAAACGGGGCTATGTATCAAAATGATTGTTAAGGTGTATATTCTACTTACAGAGTTATACAGATGTGTTAATGTATCAGTTGAGAAACCCTTTGTTTGGAGAGTTTGGAAGGAGATATATTTAAAGCCATTTACAGGCTCTTAAGAATTAGCGGTAAGATCGAATCTCAACCACAGGAGAAATTCCGTTTCAAACTTCTCTGCTGTGTGTTCGTTCACCTTAAGAAGTTGCATCTACGATTTGATTCAGCGGGTTAGAAACACATTTCTTCTAAAAGGTGCGTTTGGATATTCCTGATTCATGGGAATGTGGGATGTAATCAGAAATATCTGGCTCTAAATCAAAAACGGAGCTATGTAGCAGAATGATTGTCAAGGCGTGTATTCAACGTAGAGAGTTAAACAGATGTTTGAATGTAGTAGTTCAGAAACCCTTTCTTTGGAGAATCTGGAAAGTGATATTTCCAGCCATATACAGGCTCATAAGAAATAACGCTAAGATCGCGTCTAAACTACAGGAGATACGTCTGTTTTAAACTTCTCTGCTGTGTGTTTGTTTACCTTAGGAAGTTGCATCTATGTTTAGATTCAGAGGGTTAGAAACACGTTTCTTCTAAAAGCTGGGTTTGCAGATTCCCGATTGAATGGAAGTATTGGATGTAATGAGAAAT
>NW_022438687.1:6507-12871 GCF_009761245.1 Sapajus apella
GATTGAATGGAAGTATTGGATGTAATGAGAAATATCTGGCTCTAAAACAAAAGCGGAGCTATGTAGCAGAATGATTGTCAGAGTGTTTATTCAACTTACAGAGTTAAACAGATGTGTGAATGGAGCAGTTGAGAAACCATTTTTTGGAGAGTTTGGAAAGAGATATTTAAAGCCATATACATGCTCTTAATAATTAGCGGTAAGATCGAATCTGAACCACAGGAGAAAGGCCTGTTTCAAACTTCTCTGCTGTGTGTTCGTTCACCTTAGGAAGTTGCATCTATGATTAGATTCAGCGAATGAGAAACACGTTTCTTCTAAAAGCTGCATTTGGATATTCCTGAGTGTATAGCAGTATAGGATGAAATGAGAAATATCTGGCTCTAAAACAAAAACGGAGCAATGTACCAGAATGATTGTCAAGGCTTATATTCAACTTAGAGATTTAAACAGATGTCTGAATGTAGCAGTTCAGAAACCCTTTCTTTGGAGAATCTGGAAAGAGATATTTCTAGTCATATACAGCCTCATAAGAATTAGCGGTAAGAATGAAGATAAACCACAAGAGAAAGGCCATTTTCAATCTGGCCTGCTCTGTGGTCGTTCACCATAGGAAGTTGCTTCTGTGTTTATATTCAGCGGGAAGGAAACACGTTTCTTCTAAAACCTGCGTTTGGATATGCCTGAGTCATGGGCTTATAGGATTTAATGAGAAATATATGGCTCTAAAACAAAAACGGAGCTATGTAGCAGAATGATTGTCAAGGTGTATATTCAACTTAGAGTATTAAAGAGATGTGTGAACGTAGCAGTTCAGAAACCCTTTCTTTGGAGAATCTGGAAAGAGATATTTCCAGCCATATACAGGCTCATAAGAATTAGCGGTAAGATGGCATCTAAACCACAGGAGAAACGTCAGTTTTAAAGTTCTCTGCTGTGTTTTCGTTCACCTTAGGAAGTTGCATCTATGTTTAGATTCGGCGAGTTAGAAACACTTTTCTTCTCAAAGGTGCGTTTGGATATTCCTGAGTCCATGGGAGAATAGGAAGTAATGAGAAATATCTGGCTCTAAAACAAAAACGGAGCTATGTAGCAAAATGATTGTAAAGATGTATATTCAACTTTAAGAGTTAAACAGATGTGTGAATGGAGCAGTTGAGAAACCCTTTCTTTGGAGAGTTTGGAAAGAGATATTGCCAGCCCTATACAGGTTCATAAGAATTAGCGGTAAGTTCGAATCTAAACCACAGGAGAAACGTCTGTTTCAAACTTCTCTGCTGTGTGTTCGTTAACCTTAGGACGTTGAATCTATGATTAAATTCAGCGAGTGAGAAACACGTGTCTTCTAAAAGCTGCCTTTGGATATTCCTGAGTGAATAGGAGTATATGATGTAATGAGGAATATGTGGCTCTAAAACAAAAACGGAGCTATGTAGCAGAATGATTGCCCAGGTGTATATTCAACTTACAGAGTTAAACAGTTGTGTGAATGCAGCAGTTGAGAAACCCTTTCTTTGGTGAGTTCGGAAAGATATATTTATAGCCATATACAGGGTGATAAGAATAAGCGGTATGATCCAATATAAACCACAGGGGAAACGTCTGTTTGAAACTTCTCTGACGTGTGTTCGTTCACCTTAGGAAGTTGCATCTATGTTTAGATTCAGCTGGTTAGAAACACGTTTATTCTAAAAGCTGCATTTGGATATTCCTGAGTCCACGGAAGTCTCATTACTTCCATAGGTAGTAATGAGAAACATCTGGGTCTAAAACAAAAACAGGGCTATGTAGCACAATGAGTGTCAAGGTGTATATTCAACGTACAGAGTTAAACACATGTGTGAATGTAGCAGTGGAGAAACCCTTTCTTTGGAGAGTTTGGAAAGAGATATTTAAAGCCATATACAGGCTCTTGAGAATTAGCGTTAAGATCGAATCTAAACCACAGTAGAAATGTCTGTTTCAAACTTCTCTGCTGTGTGTTCGTTCACTTTAGGAAGTTGCATCTATGTTTAGATTCAGCGGGTTAGAAACACATTTCTTCTAAAAACTGCGTTTGGATATTCCTGAGTCATGGGAGTATAGGATGTAAAGAGAAACATCTGGCTGTAAAACAAAAACGGAGCTATGTGGCAGAATGATTGTCAAGGTGTATATTCAACTTACAGAGTTAAACAGATTTGTGAATGTAGCAGTGAAGAAACCCTTTCTTTGGAGAATCTGGAAAGAGATATTTCCAGCCATAAACAGGCTCAAAAGAATTAGCGGTAAGATCGGACCTAAACCACAGAAGAAACGTCTGTTTGAAACTTCTCTGCTGTGTGTTCGTTCACCTTAGGAAGTTGCATCTATGATTATATTTAGCGAGTTAGAAACACTTTTCTTCTAAAACCTTCGTTTGGATATTCCTGAGTGAAAGGGAATATACGATGTTATGAGAAATATCTGGCTCTAAAACAAAAAGGGAGCTATGTAGCAGAATGATTATCAAGGTGTATATTAAACTTATCGAGTTAAAAAAATATGTGAATGTAGCAGTTCAGAAACCCTTTCTTTGGAGAACTGCAAAGAGATATTTCCAGCCATGTACAGGCTCATAACAATCAGCGCTGAGATCGTGTCTAAACTACAGGAGAAATGTCTGTTTTCAGCTTCTCTGCTGTGTGTTCGTTCACCTTAGGAAGCTACACATATGATTATATTCAGCGAGTTAGAAACACTTTTCTTCTAAAAGCTGTGTTTGGATATTCCTGAGTGAATGGGAGTATAGGATGTAATGAGAAATATCTGGCTCTAAAACAAAAACGAAGCTATGTAGTAGAATGATTGTCAAGGTGTATATTCAACTTACAGAGTTAAACAGATGTGTGAATGGAGCAGCTCAGAAACCCTTTCTTTGGATAATCTGAAAAGAGATATTTCTAGCCACATACAGGCTCATAAGAATTAGCGGTAACAACGAATCCCACAGGAGAAAAGTCAGTTTGAACCTTCTCAGCTGTGTGTTCGTTCACCTTAGGAAGCTGCATCTATGTTTAGATTCAGCATGTTAGAAACACGTTTCTTCTAAAAGCTGCGTTTGGACATTCCTGAGTCATGGGAGTATAGGATGTAATGAGATATATCTTGCTCTGAAACAAAAAAGGAGCTATGTATCAGAAAGATTGTCAAGGTGTATATTCAACTTACACAGTTAAACAGATGTTTGAATGTAGCCTTTGAGAAACCCTTTTTTGGAGAATCTGAAAAGAGATATTTCTAGCCATATACAAGCTCATAAGAATTAGCTGTAACATCGGGTCCATACGACAGGAGAAACGTCTGTTTTAAACTTCTCTGCTGCGTGTTCGTTCACCTTAGGAAGTTGCATCTATTTTTAGATTCAGCGAGATAGAAACACGTTTCTTCTAAGAGCTGCGTTTGGATATTCCTGAGTCCATGGGTTTACAGGAAGCAATGAAAAATATCGGGCTCTAAAACAAAAACGGGGCTATGTAGCAAAACAATTGTAAAGGTGTATATTCAACTTACAGAGTTAAACAGATTTGTGAATATAGCAGTTCAAAAACCTTTTCTTTAGAGAGTTTGGAAAGAGATATTTCCAGCCATATACAGGCTCATAGGAATTAGCGGAAAGATAGCGTCTAAACCACAGGAGAAACATCTGTTTTAAACTTCTCTGCTGTGTTCGTTCACCTTAGGAAGTTGCAACTATGTTTAGATTCAGCGAGTTAGAAACACGTTTCTTCTAAAAGCTGCGTTTGGATATTCCTGAATGAATGGGAGAAGAGGGTGTAGTTAGAAATATCTGGCTCTAAAACAAAAACGGAGCTATGTAGCAGAATGATTGTCCAGGTGTATATTCAACATACAGAGTAAAAAAGATGAGTGAATGTAGCAGTTCAGAAACCGTTTCTTTAGATAATATGGAAAGAGATATTTCCAACCATATACAGGCTCATAAAAATTAGCGGTAAGATCGCCTCTAGTGAACAGGAGAAACGTCTGTTTCAAACTTCTCTGCAGTGTGTTCGTTCACCTTAGGAAGTTGCATCTATGTTTAGATTCAACGAGTTAGAAACACGTTTCTTCTAAAAGCTGCGTTTGGATATTCCTCAGTGAATGTGGGTATAGGATGTAATGTGAAATATCTGGCTCTAAAAGTAAAACGGAGCTAAGTAGCAGAATGATTGTCCAGGTGTATATTCAACTTACAGAGGTAAACAGATGTGTGAAGGTAGCAGTTGAGAAACGCTTTCTTAGGAGAATCTGGAAGGAGATTTTTCCGTCCATATACAGGTTCATAATAATTAGCAGTAAGATCGATTCTAAACCACAGGAGAAACGTCTGTTTCAAACTTCTCTGCTGTGTGTTCGTTTAAGTTAGGAGGTTGCATCTATGATTACATTCAGCGAGTTAGAAACACGTTTATCCTAACACCTGCTTTTGGATATTCCTGAGTGAATGGGAGTATAGGATGTAATGAGAAATATCACGCTCTATAACAAAAAGGGAGCTACGTAGCGGAATGATTGTCAAGGTGTATATTCAACTTACAGAGTTAAACAAATGTGTTAATGTAGCAGTTGAGAAACCCTTTCTTTGGGGAGTTGGAAGGAGATATTTAAACCATATTCATGCTCTTAAGAATTAGCGGTAAGAACGAATCTAAACCACAGGAGAAACGTCTCTTTCAAACTGCTCTGCTGTGTGTTCGTTCACCTTAGGAAGCTGCATCTATGTTTAGATTCAGTGGGTTGGAAACACGTTTCTTCTAAAACGTGCGTTTGGATATTCCTGAGTAATGGTAGTATAGGATGTAATGAGAAACATCTGGCTCTAAAACAAAAACGGAGCTATGTAGCAGAATGATTGTGAAGGCGTATATTCAACTTAGAGAGTTAAACAGATGTGTGAATGTAGCAGTTCAGAAACCCTTTCTTTGGAGAATCTGGAAAGAGACATTTCCAGCCATGTAGAGGCACATAAGAATTAGAGCAAAGATCGTGTCTAAAGTACATGAGAAACGTCTGATTTAAACTTCTCTGCTGTGTGTTTGTTCATCTTAGGAAGATGCAACTATGATTAGATTCAGCGAGTTAGAAACACTTTTCTTCTAAAAGCTGCGTTTGCATATTCCTGAGTGAATGTGAGTATAGGATGTCATGAAAAATATCTGGTTCTAAAACAAAAGCGGAGCTATGTAGCGGAATGATTGTCAAGGTGTATGTTCAACGTAAAGAGTTAAACAGATGTGTGAACGTTGCAGTTGAGAAACCCTTGCTTTGGAGAAATTGGAAAGAGATATTTCCAGCCATAAACAGCCTCATAAGAATTAGCAGTAAGATCGAATCTGAACCAGAGGAGAAACGGTTTTTTCAAACTTCTCGGCTGTAAGTTCGATCAGCTTAGGAAGTTGCTTCTATGATTTGATTCAGCGAGTTAGAAACACGTTCTAAAAGCTGCGTTGGGATATTCCTGACTGAATAGGAGTATAGGATGTAATGAGAAATATCTGGTTCTAAAACAAAAACGGAGCTATATAGCAGAATGATTGTCAAGGAGTATATTCAACTTAGAGTGTTTAAGAGATGCGTTAACGTAGCAGTTCAGAAACTCTTTCTTTGGAGAATGTGGAAAGAGATATTTCCAGCCATATACAGGGTCATAAGTATTAGCGGTAAGATCGCGTCTAAACCACAAGAGAAACGTCTGTTTTAAAGTTCTCTGCTGTATGTTCACTCACCTTAGGAAGTTGCATCTATGTTTACATTCCGCGAGTTAGAAACACTTTTCTTCTAAAAGCTGCGTTTGTATATTCCTGAGTCCATGGGAGTATAGGAAGTAATGAGAAATATCTGGCTCTAAAACAAAAACGGGGCTATGTAGCAAAACGATTGTAAAGGTGTATATTCAACTCACAGAGTTAAACAGATGTGTGAATGGAGCAGTTGAGAAACCCTTTCTTTCGGGAGTTTGGAAAGAGATATTTAAACCATATACAGGCTCTTAAGAAATAGCGGTAAGAGCGAATCTAAACCACAGGAGAAACTTTTGATTTAAATTGCTCTGCTGTGGGTTCGTTCACCTTAGGAAGTTGCATCTATGTTTAGATTCAGCGAGTTAGAAACACGTTTCTTCTAAAAGCTGCGTTTGGATATTCCTGAGTGAAAGGGAGTTATAGGATGTAATGAGAAATATCTGCCTCTAAAACAAAATCGGAGGTATGTAGCAGAATGATTGTCAAGGTGTATATTCAACTGACAGAGGTAAAAAGATTTTTGAATGTCGCAGTTCAAAAACCCTTTCTTTGGAGAATCTTGAAAGAGATATTTCCAGCCATATACAGGCTCATAACAATTA
>NW_022438688.1:0-4414 GCF_009761245.1 Sapajus apella
TAAGTCGAGCACTAGCTGTAGTTTCTTTGGTCTTATTCCTTGTCAGTTCAAATAGAATCATATGATTGTTACATTCACAACATGAGCACACAATGATTTGCCTTATCAACCCATTATTAATGAATGTTTGTGCAGTTTTTATTTTTTTTGCTATTGGAAATATTGTTACCACACTTGTACTCTTTGTCAATATGTGTATTTCTTTGGAATATGTTTTCAGAATGAAATTGCTGGGCCAAGGATTTGCCCATTCATATTTCTAAGAATTGCTTCCAAACCACACTGTGAGAAGAATTTATCAATTTTTATGTCCGTAAACTTTTTTAAAAAGAAAATAGTCAAAACCAGAAGTCCCATGAAATGAACTTAAGAGATAAGCAAAAGTGTCTATACCCTATTGATTTCCACACCAGAGGCAGGTAATTTAATTTTGGTCTTACTCTTTCAGTTATCTTCATAAATTTGGCTCACTCATGATTCTACCATACCTCACATTCATTTTTAACTTTGACTTTACTTTGACATTCTGGTCAGAATGCTGATTTCTAGGTTTTGTCCTAGAAATGTGTTTCAACTGCTTAGATCAACTTAGTAAATAAAAATGAGTGACTTTGTAAATAAAGCTAATTTCTACACTGTTCCTAGAGCCTCTGGGCATGCTTGTGCAGTTGTGCTCTACCAAAGGGGCCTCAGGGACACTGACAGCCTGTCTGTGCACAACTAACAAATGCCTGTACCCTGGCTGCAGGCAGGGGAGGGCAGAGTCTGCTTGGAGGAAATAGTGTCTTTCAAAATCATATAAAAATGGCTTATTCAGGTATCAGCTGCTCTGATGATTCCTAATTAAAAACTTTTAAATTTAAATGATTCTTCACCTCTCAGTAAGGTTTGCCATATTAAAAGGATGATGAAAAATTTACAATTAGCCTTAGAATTTAAAGGGTAAGTATAGTTCAAACATAGTTCTGTCAGAATTTGGATATGATGCAAAGAAGTTTTGGTGAGCTAAGAAGCCCAATAAGAATAAACATCAGTAGGAAAAGAACTCTAATTGGAAATTCAAAAGAAGTCTAACAATTTCCTTATCACTGATAGATTTTCGAAAATCATAAAATGAACTCATGTATAAACTGCCAAATAAAATAGAATAGGGCTAGGATACATCCAGTTTATAATTATTATAGCTGGTGAGTATTGTTCCACTGCTAAATACCTTCTTTTTTTGGCAAGCCCTAACTGAGATATATTCAAGCAGATATAATTATTGCTATTCCATACATGCTAAACAAGATATTTCATGTTATCTGTAATGAGGCATGAAGTAAATAACAATTTCAATGGTGAGCACTTGGTAAGTTATGGGTCATCTTCCAATGTAAGAAGACATCTTCACTCTCCTTTATAATGTTTAAACTAGAACACACAGAGCATAGAGTTGATGGACTGATATACATGGACTGGGCAAGGGTCTCATAAAAATCTTAACATGAGCTGATTCTATGGGCATAAATAACATCAGGAAAGGCTTAGGTTACACCCAAAGGTAGGAAGGAAGAAAGGAAAAGAAAAGGACAGACTTGCCAAGGGAAGTATTGTTACCTGAAGTTTCCAAGGTAACAAAATTATCTTTTGGGGGTACCTTTATAATAAGACGCATGAGTTTATGAATGTAGGCTTTAAACTTTTTTTTGGAAAGATAGGGCCTTGCTATGTCGACCAGCTGGTTTCAAACTCCTGGGCACAAGCAATCTTCCCACCTCAGCGTTCAGGCTAGCTGGGACTACTGGCACACACAACCATGCTTGGCTATGGCTTTTTTGTTTTTGTTTTTGTTTTTGTTTTCATTTCTGGTGATGGCAGGAACGTAAATTTTAGAAGAGAATGAGAGACTAGCTTTGTTAGGAATTCTAAAATTCCATTAAATAATTATTGACTCTGACCATTGGCTGGTACATTCTGGACAGGCTGTAATAAAGGTAGTGATCAGTAGCTAACAAGGATAATTATTTTTGCTTTGCTTTCTGTGACTTTGGATTCACTCAGAAGGAATGTGAGGACAGGACGAATATGGATCACAGTCTCATTTTTCTTCTGGCAGCTCTAAAACCATCAGACTCTGGACTGCTTGGGGAGTTTGGATTTACTAACGTGAAGTTGCCAAGTCACATTGATATCACATTCAGGCTGGGCCCAGCTATTGAGTCCATGAAGGTCTCAGGCAAAATGAGAACTGGCAGGACTGGTAAGAACAGAGTATCAGGTGGGTGGGCAGCATGAGATGTGTGTGCTAGGAAGAGGAGAGGGGAGGATATGCACATCAACAACTATTCACCACGTCCTCTGAGGCTGGCAACAGCTCTGGAGACAACCATTCTGACTTACTGGGCAACAAGAATCAGGCTGGTAAAGAAAAGCCACAAGGAGTTCTTAAATTTTATTTAAGTCTCAGAATCAAGCCTCTTTCTCATCAAACTGCTAAACTGGGTTGGTTTACAAATAACATTGGACTAGACTCAACCACCTCATTAATTCCTTTCTAGTTTATATAATACAAACTAGCGTATGCCTTCCCACTTGTCTAGAATGATTCCCTGGTTAACTGAATGTAGTCTGTATGTTTCTATCTAGAAGATATATATCCTGATGTCAAATCCCAAATCATAAGACACCCATAATTTTCCTTTATAAGAAGATAAAGACATCAATTGCAGTGACGATAATAATAGTTAACATTCATAGAGTGCTCATGGTTAACTACTGAGCTGAGTGTTTGTACACGCTTCATAATTCAATACTGACAACATCCACTTTGAAATATAGACTAGTACTTATTATCCTTATTATAAAGTTGAGGAACCTGAGTGATAAAGAAGTTAAGGAGCTTGTCCATTGTCACATCACTAGTAAATGGCAGTCACCAAGATGTTTTGGCTCCCATAAGGAATATTGCATTTCCAAACCTAAGAAAATCCTAACTGTTAATATACTGAAGGAGCAGGCTAGATCCACTTATTTATTGTATTTTCTTTTTCTTCTCTTTGTCCTTGAATATAAACTATTTCTGAACATCTGGAAGGATAGCTTTGAGTTGCGTGCCTCCTGTGCATATGGTATACACATTAAACTGTACACATCTAGTAACAGAATAATGCGAGAGACTGGACCCAGCAGCCTCTTGGCATACTGCAGGCTCTGAGTCCTCTTGCGGGACCCGAAAGCAGATTTAGTGTTTCTGGGAAAGAACTGTCGCTACTCAATCACAGAGTTCAGTTGAAACACTGTGAGTATGTAATCCATGACATATAGTGAGGGTGGACACCAGTATTTGTCTATGGGGCTCAGCCTCCAGTGATAAGAGACAATATGAATGGGACTTTTCTTTTTCTCATTGTTGGCAGAGGCCAAATAAAGCTGCCATCAGGTCCTCCCATGGCCAGAGGATTAAAGGAACTTCTGAGTCTAAAAAAATAAAAATAAAAAGCTAGCTCATCCAACATGTAGAGCATGGCAGGTGACAGGTGACAGGCTACATGCCCTGCTGCTGGGACTGGGCACAGGCTGGCTCCAGCAGTCTGTTTTGCTGGGGGCTGTGAATTTTTCTTTCACAGCTTAATACTTTCGGGTGGGACAAAAAGTGTTAATGTAGTGTAATTTTAGATCCATTTTAAAGGAGCTTAGTTTAGAATGTTCTCTCCCATTCTTTGGGCTAGGACACCTGTGGTTCAGCAATCGAAATACAGTTGGATTTGATCTAGCTCAGCAGGGAGTAGCTTGCAGCCAACTAATGATCTGGAAAACATTTATGACACCTTGTCAAGTGAAAACAGCAGCATATAAATCAGCAGTACACTCGAAATATTCACAGAAGGATAGATACCACCAAGTTAACAGTGGTTATTTCTAGATGGTGGGAATATGGGGGGATTCTCTTTCATTTTACTCTTCATTCAGATATCATTTGTGTGGTTTCCATGACTGAGGTATAACAGATTCTTAACAAGTATTTTCTGTTGTATTTTAAAACACATACTCTATGTGAACATCTGTTTCTTTTGTAGTAAGTAAATAGCTATTTTTCAAAGATAACCTCATATCTCTTATAAAAACTTTTACCTCTTTGAAAGACAATCCAATGCACAAAAATCCTAAACTTAAAAACAAATAAACTATGATGTGATCATTCATTTTACAACTAGATTCACCACATGGTTATTTTAAATAGAGTACTCCTTGTCCTCCATATCTGATATAGTTTTCAATAATTTGCATCGATAACAAGGGAAATGTAAATTTAAACTTTGTAAAGTAGGATACAATTATTTACATACATTTTGGTTTAGCTTTTTAATCCAGATTGGAACCAATAAATGAGAAAAGTAAACTATGCTGATGGAACGCTCTTGCCCACAAAACA
>NW_022438688.1:4424-12869 GCF_009761245.1 Sapajus apella
AAGTGTCTACAGAAAGTCTAAGCATACAGAGGGGACTTATAGGAGGAAAATATTTCCTGGAGTAGGTGGCATTTAAGAGGGTCAATGACGTTGAGGTGTAGGAAGGGGAGGGGGATATCAGTGTATGCATTAACTTAAACAGAAGCGTGGAGCTGGGAGATGCTACCTGCTCCTGTCTGGTTGGAAGGCAGGATACAGATAGGAGCCTGGTGACCCCATCTGTACCTGTTCGGGAAAGTGCCAGTTACAGAACTAACAGGGTTTCCTTGTTTTAGCTATAGAAAGAGATATATGTCCACAGGTATTTTTTTTAAGTTTGTATTTTAAAAGTGCACAATCAGAGCAACATTCACTGCTATGTAGTTCCAGAACTTTTTTTTATCACCCACAACAGAAACTCCATACTCATTAACAGTCTCCTCTCTCCTAGACCCTGGCAACCACTAATCTGCTTTCTGACTCTACAGACTTGCCAGTTCTGGACATTTTATATAAATGGAATCGTGCAATATGTGGTCTTTTGTGTCTGGCCTCTTTCACTTAGCAAAATGTTTTCAAGGTTCATCCATGTTGTAGCACATATCAGAACTTCATTCCCTTTTATGGTCAAATTATGTTTCATTGTATGGATATACCACATTTTGTTAATCTGTTCATCAGTTGATGGACATTTGAGTTGTTCCACCTTCTGGCTATTATGAATAAAGCTACTAAAAATATTTATTTACCCATAGGCATCTTAAATAAATACACAGGAGTACTCACCTGAATGAATTACGTTTCAAATATTTCTTCTCTACCAATGAATGTGGAAGTCTTTCTAGGGATTCTCTCTATCTCAGCTCTTTTTTTTTTTTTTTTTTTTTGTGGAGTCTCACTCTATCACCCAGGCTGGAGTGCAGTGGCATAATCTCGGCTCACTGCAACCTCCACCCGCCAGGCTCAAGTGATTCTCTTGCTTCAGCCTGCTGAGTAGCAGGGATTACAGATGCCTGCCACCACATCCAGTTAATTTTTGTATTTTTAGTAGAGATGGGTTTCAACATCTTAGCCAGGCTGGTCTTGAGTTCCTGACTTCAAGTGATCTGACTGCTTTGGCCTACCAAAGTGCTGGAATTACAGGCATGAGCCACTGTGCCCGGTTACTGTTCCATTTTTAAAGTTCACCAGAATGGGATTCTGTAAACTGCCTCAGCCGCCCATTCCAGAATCCCAAATGGCCCCTTCCCCATGGTCAGGATCCTTCCTTCCTTTCTTTCTCTTTCTTTCTTCTTTCTTTCTTTCTTTCTTTCTTTTCTTTCTTTCTTTTCTTTCTTTCTCTCTTTCTTTCTCTTTCTTTTTCTTTCTTCTTTCTTTCTTTCTTTTCTCTTTCTTTCCTTCCTTCCTCTTTCTTTCTTTTTTTCTTTCTTTCTTTCCTTCCTTTATCTTCTCTCTCTCTCTCTCTCTTTCTCTTTCTCTCTCTCCTTCTTTCTTCTTTCTTTTTTTATTGTACTTTAAGTTCTGGGGTACATGTGCAGATCACACAGGATTGTTGCATAGGTACATACATGGCTATGTGGTTTGCTGTGTCCCTCCCCCTGGCACCCATATCTAGCATTTGTCCCCATGGTATCCCTCCCCAACCTCCCCGTCTCCTGCTGTCCCTCCCCTAGCCCCCACAACAGACCCCAGTGTGTGATGCTCTCCTCCCTGTGCCCATGTGTTCTCATTGTTCAACACCCGCCTATAAGTGAGAACATGCGGTGTTTGATTTTCTCTTCTTGTGTCAGTTTGCTGAGAATGATGGTTTCCATATTCATCCATGTCCCTACAAAGGACACGAACTCATCATTTTTTATGGCTGCATAGTATTCCATGGTGTATATGTGCCACATTTTCCTTATTCAGTCTATCATTGATAGGCATTTGGGTTGGTTCCAGGTTTTCCTAAACAGTGCTGCAATGAACATACGTATGCATGTGTCTTTTTAATCCAATTTGCCAGCCTGTGTCTTTTGATTGGGGCATTTAGCCCATTTACATTTAGAGTTAATATTGTTATGTGTGAATTTGATCCCGCCATTTTGATGCTAGCTGGCTGTTTTGTCCATTAGTTGATGCAGTTTCTTCATTGTGTCAATGCTCCTTACCATTTGGTATGTTTTTGGAGTGGCTGATATTGGTTGTTCCTTTCTATGTTTAGTGCTTCTTTCAGGAGCTCTTGTAAGGCAGGGCTGGGATGACAAAATCTCTCAGCAATTGCGTGTCCATAAAGGATTTTATATCTCCTTCACTTATGAAGCTTAGTTTGGCTGGATATGAAAATCTGGGTTGAAAGTTCTTTTCTTTAAGGATGCTGAATATTGGTCCCCACTCTCTTCTGGCTTGTAGGGTTTCTGCTTAGAGATTCACTGTGAGTCTGATGGGCTTCCCTTTGTGGGTAACCCGACCTTTCTCTCTGGCTGCCCTTAGCATTTTTTCCTTCATTTCAACCCTGGTGACTCTGATGATTATGTGTCTTGGGGTTGCTCTTCTTGAGGAATATCTTTGTGGTGCTCTCTGTATTTCCTGGACTTGAATGTTGGCCTGCCTTGCTAGGTTGGTGAAGTTCTCCTGGATAATATCCTGAAGAGTGTTTTCCAGAATGGATTCCTTCTCTCCGTCACAGGTACATGTGTCAAATGTAGATTAGGTCTTTTGACATAATTCCATGTTTCTTGGAGGTTTTGTTAATTTCTTTTCATTCTTTTTTCATTATTCTTGCCTTTTCATTTTATTACATTGAGTTGATCTTCAATCTTTGATATCCTTTCTTCTGCTCAATCAATTCAGCTATTGAAACTTGTGTGTGCTTTGTGAAGTTCTTGTGTTATTTTTCAGCTCCATCAAGTCGTTTATATTCTTCTGTAAGCTGTTTATTCTCATTAGCATTTTGTCAAACTTTTTTCAACATTGTTAGTTTCTTTCCATTGGGTTAGAACTTGTTATTTTTTAATTATTATTATTTTTCTTACGTGTTTGCCTACATGCAGAAGAACATGTTCCTTTAGCTCAGAGAAATCTGTTATTACCCACCTTCTGAAGCCTGTTTCTGTCAATTCATCAGACTCGTTCTCCATCCAGCTTTGTTCCCTTGCTTGTGAGGAGTTGTGATCCCTTGTAGGGGGAGATGCATTCTGGTTTTTGGTGCTTTCATCCTTTTTGCACTGGTTTCTTCCCATCCTTGTGTATATCTCTACCTGTGGTCTTTGTAGTTCATGACTTTCGGATAGGGTCACTGAGTGGACGTCCTTTTTGTTGAAGTTGAAACTATTTCTTTCTGTTTTTTAGTTTTCCTTCTAACAATCAGGCTCCTCTTCCGCAGGACTGCTGGAGGTCCACTCCGGACCCTGTTTGTCTAGGGAATCACCCGCAGGGGCTGTGGAATAGTGAGGGTTACTGCCGGTTTCTCTTCTGTTATCTTCATCCTAAAAGTGTACCCGCCAGATGTCAGCCAGAGCTCTCTTTTATGAGGTGTCTCTTGGGATATATGGGGGTGAGGGAGCTGCTTGAGGAATAGTCTATCCCTTTTAGGAGCTCAAGTGCTGTGCTGGGAGCTCTCGGAGTTCCATTCAGAGCTGCTGGGCAGGTACCTTTAAGTTTGCTGCAGCAGAACTCATAACGACCTTTTTTCCCAGGTGCTCTGTCCTAGGAAGATGGGGCTTTATTTATAAGTTCTTGACATGCTACTGCCTTTTTTCAGAGATGCCCCGCCCAGCAAGGAAGTAGTCTAGTCACAGTCTGCCAGCAGAGGTGTTGCTGAGCTGCCGGGGGCTCTACCCAGCTGCTGTGTAAAGTTCCTTCCGATTTTGTTTACAGAGGAACAGTTAGAACTGCCTTGGTATTAGCTGTCTCCAGACTGCCTCGGTATTGGCGGACTGCCTCGGTATTGGCGGACAGCCTCGGTAATGGTGGATGCCCTTCCCCCCACCAAGCTGGACCGTCTGGGGTCCAGCTGTGCTTGCTGTGAAACCCTCAATCCAGAGCGTTTCAGGTTGCTGGTCTTTGTGGGGGTGGGACTTGCCAAGCCAGATCACTGGCTCCCTGTTTCAGCTCCCTTTTTTTCAGTTGAATGGATGGCTCTGTCTCCCAGGCATTCCAGGCGCCAGTTGAAATTGCTGCCCAGGTTTGGGTGAGTTTTTGTGTGGAAACCCATGGGGCTGGCTCAAACAGCCGTGCTGGAAACTTGTAGTGCCTTTTGGCATGGAATCTCCTGGTCTGCAGGCAGTAAAAACTTGTTTGGAAATGTGGTGATCACTCACCCTCTGCTGGGAACTGCACTCCAGAGCTGTTCCTATTTGGCCATCTTGGATCTCTCTGCAGTCAGGATTTTCACTGACTGGGACCATCCTTGCCTCTCACAAGAATCGATCCCGTGGGGAGTAATGCATGAAAAAGCATCTGTAAGCTCAGATGAAGTCAGCATGCTAGAGTTGGAAATATTACTTTCACATACATCATCCAGGTTAGTTTTATTGTTTTGAGACAGAGTCTCACTGCCCAGCCTCGAGTGCAGTGGTGTGATCATAGCGGTCTGTAATCTTGAACTCCTAGGTTCAAGGAACCCTCCTGCCTCAGCCTCTCAAGTAGCTGGGACCACGGGGCACACCACCACACCCTGCTGTTTATTTATTTATTAATTTAATAGAGATGGGAGTCTCTTTGTTGCCCAGGCTGGTATTGAACTCCTGACCTCAAGGGATTCTCTTGCCTGGGCCTCCCAAGGTACTGGATTACTGAGCCACCTCCTCAGGGCAGTATGTTACTTAAAATAACATTCTAAAAATAGTTTACCCTCCTCAGTGCTTCCCTGAGTGGAAAGGGTGTAAAAATAACATCTGGGGGCTGGAAATGCTGCTGGAGCTAGGTGGATGCAGAGGTGTGATTTGGGTTTGGCTGTGCTCCTAAAAAACCAGGGCAGAGGTGCTAGTTTTTAATTTATCCAGGCTTTTTAGCCAATGGCCTCTTCCTCTGCCACCTTCCGCGGTGGCGGAGGGGTGGGACCCAGCCTTCCAAAAGACCTTTTCTGAGCAGCAGAGCAGAGACCTTGGGTGAGGTCCCCAGCTCAGCCAGGCCTCCCTGAGGTTAAGCCAGCCCGGAGTGGGGACGTGGGGGAGGGACTAGAGTTTCTTAGATTCACAGAACCTCAGAGCTGGGAGAGGCCTAAAGACCATCTTATCGGGCCGGGTGTGGTGGCTCACACCTGTAATCCTAGCACTTTGGAGGCCGAGGTGGGTGGATCACCTGAGGTCAGGAGTTCAAAACCAGCCTGGCCATCATGGTGAAACCCCATCTTAAAAAAAAAAAAAAAAACCATCTTATCTACCGGCTTGGCTTGTGTTTCAGATGACTGATTCAGGCCCAGAGAGGGTCAGTAACTCTCCCAGGTCGCACAGTGGGTGACAACAGGTATCAGTGCTGGTCCTGGGACACAGCTGTTTTCTTCGCTTGTCTGGAGTGGGTTTTGGGGGTAGGCGCCTGCCCCCCGGTGAGCTCCCGCCCGGGCAGTCCTGGCTGAGCGGGTTCGGGTGGCTTCCGCCCCTACTCTTCCGGGGTGCAGAGCCAGAGCGCAGCGGTGTCTGGGGGCGCCCTCGGGCGGGCGGATCCTCCGAGCTCTGCTCTCCCCAGCCGGGGGCAGCCCGGAAACGGCCTCAGTTTCCTGTCCCCTCCCTCCCCAGGAGCAAAGACTTAGGCGCCCAGGCCCCGCCCGGGGGCTCCCTTTGTCCAGCGGCCCCGGCTGCGCGCCCGGGAGTCGGCTGCGGCCCCCAGCCCCGGCGGGGGCGGCGGCGGCGGGGAAGAGGCAGGACGCCGGCCGCGATTCGCTGGGGACGGCCCCGGCTGCAGGCGCTGGCCCCAAGCTCCGCGCACCTGTGGAGCTGCGCGCGGCGCTGCTGCCCCCTGCCGGCCGCGCCCGGCCCCACCCCGTGTCCACCCGGCCGGGTGCCCTCGCGTCCTTCGCGGCACAGCGGGCAGCGCCAAGCTACGGCTCCCCATGGCGGAGCGGGGTGGGGCCGCGGGACGGCGCGGGGTTCCCTCCGCGATTCCCACAGATCACACATGGCCTCGCCTGTCTGCGCGGTCCCCTCCGGCCTCAACCCCCTGCCAGGCAGCACAGCCCCTGGTGACCTTGGGCCATCCCGGCCTCTATGCACTCACAGAACAGGCCGGGTGGTGGCGGCGCCTGGAGTCCGGCACTCTGGGAGGTCCAGGCGGGGCTCAGGCCCAGGAGTTCTAGACCAGCCTGGGGAACACAGCAGACTGTCTCTTAAAAAACAAAAAACAAGCCGGGCGTGGTGGCTCACGCCTGTAATCCCAGCACTTTGGGAGGCCCAGGTGGGTGGATCACGAGGTCAAGAGATCGAGACCATCCTGGCCAACATGGTGAAACCCCGTCTCTACTAAAAATACAAAAATTAGCTGGGCATGGTGGCGCACGCCTGTAGTCCCAGCTACTTGGGAGGCTGAGTCAGGAGACTTGCTTGAATCCGGGAGGCGGAGGTTGCAGTGAGCCGACATCGAGCCACTGCACTCCAGCCTGGCACCTGGAGACGGAGCAAAACTCTGTCTCAAAAAAAAAAAAGAAAGAAAAAAAAAAAAAGGCCGGGTATAGCCTATAGTACAGGATGGGAGAGTAGTGCCGTAATTAATTTTAAATTTTAATTACATTTAAAATTAAAACGTGAATCTATATAAATCACATTTCAAAATTTCCAAAGCTATGAAAAGGAACACATTGAAAAGGCTTGTGGCCACCCCTGTTTTCCACCGTCCTCTTTCCCATCCCACCCATTCTCCCACCAGGCTTAGTTTCTTGTGTTTCTCTATGCAAAATAAACAAAAGAAAATATATATTGCTTTCCCCACTCTGATATAAAAGACAGCACAGTATCCACACTGTTCTGAGCTCATTTTCTGAGACAGAGTCTTACTCTGTTCCCCAGGCTGGAGTGCAGTCGCACATCTGAACTCACTGCAGCCTCCATCTCCTGGATTCAGGCGATTCTCCTGCCTCATTTGGACCACAGCTGCACACTATCATGCCTGGCTAATTATTGTATTATTATTATTACTAATTGTTTTTTCCAAGAGGGAGTCTTGCTCTGCTGCTCAGAGCTGGAGTGCAGTGGTACAATCTTGGCTCACTGCCACCTCCATCTCCTGGGTTCAAGCAATTCTCCTGTCTCAACTTCCCAAGTAGCTGGAACTACATGCTCCAGCTATGCCCCCCTAACTTTTTTTTTTTAAGATGGGGTTAAACCATATTGGTCAGGCTGGTCTCAAACTCCTGACCTCAGGTGATCCACCCGCCTCAGCCTCCCAAAGTGCTGGGATTAAAGGCATGAGCCACCACTCCCGGCTAAAATATTTTTTGCCCAAATCTTAAAAAAAAAATTGTTTTTAGAGACGGGGTTTCTCCATGTTGGTCAGGCTGGTTTCAAACTCCCAACCTCAGATGATCCGCCAGCCTTGGCCTCCCAAAGTGCTGGGATTACAGGCGTGAGCCACCTCACCTATGGTTTTGTATTTTTAGTAGAGATGTGGTTTCACCATGTTGGCCAGGCTGGTCTCGAACTCCCAACTCCTGACCTCATGATCCTTCCACCTCAGCCTCTCAAAGTGCTGGGATTACAGGTGTGAGCCCCTGTGCTCAGCCTAATTTTTGTATTTCTATTTGATCTTATTTTTTAGAGACAGAGTCTTTGCTCTTGTCTCTCAGGCTGGAGTGCAATGGCACGATCTTGTCTCACTGCAACCTCTGCCTCCCAGGTTCAAGCAGTTCTCCTGCCTCAGCCTCCTAAGTAGCATGGTGCACACCATCATGCCTGGCTAATTTTTGTAGTTTTAGTAGGATAGGCTGGTCTGGAACTCCTGACCTCAGGCGATCCACCCACCTCCTAAAGTGCTGGGATTACAGGTATGAGCCACCATGCCCAGCGATTTTTGTATTTTTAGTAGAGACGGGGTTTCACCAGCTTGTCCAGGCTGGTCTCGAACCCCTGACCTCAAGTGATCTGCCCATCTCAGCCTTCCAAAGTGCTGGGATTACAGACCTGAGCCACTGCACCCCGCCTGGATCTCAAGTCTTGTTAAGATTTGGGATTGATTCTTTCAGCAGGACCATTTAACAGGGGGTGTCCCTTCCTCTTTGCATCCTAACTGTATTCGTCAGGTGTTCCAGAGAGATACAACATGTAGCATGCAGGTAGATACATACCTAGATAGAAAGGAGACAGATAGATGAGAAGAGATTTTTCTTTTGCCCATAATCAAAACTTTATTGAAAAACTGACACCAAAATAGGAGATCACTATTGTATACCTTACAAAACTAAATGTAATTACATTGTCTTGGTAGGTTAATCAGAGTTATGGAACTTATGATAAGGCTTTCTTAACACAAATTCAGGAAGCTGTTTGGATCATTGGT
>NW_022438689.1:0-2497 GCF_009761245.1 Sapajus apella
CATGCTGTTTTGATTACTGTAGCCTTGTAGTATAGTTTGAAGCCTGGGAGTGTGATGCCCCCAGCTTTGTTCTTTTTGCTTAGAATTGACTTGGCTATGCGGGCTCTCTTTTGGTTCCATATGAAGTTTAAGGTGGTTTTTTTCCAGTTCTGTGAAGAAGGTCATTGGTAGCTTGATGGGGATAGCATTGAATCTGTAAATTACTTTGGGCAGTATGGCCATTTTCACGATATTGATTCTTCCTAACCATGAACATGGAATGTTTCTCCAACTGTTTGTGTCCTCTCTTATTTCGTTGAGCAGTGGCTTGTAGTGCTCCTTGAAGAGGTCCTTTACATTCCTTGTTAGTTGTATTCCTAGGTATTTTATTCTCTTTGTGGCAATTGTGAATGGAAGTTTCTTCTTGATTTGGCTCTCTTTAAGTCTGTTATTTGTGTATAGGAATGCATGTGATTTTTGCACATTGATTTTGTATCCTGAGACTTTGCTGAACTTGCTTATCAGTTTCAGGAGGTTTGGGGCTGAGACGATGGGGTCTTCTACATATACAATCATGTCGTCTGCAAATAGAGGCAATTTGACTTCCTCCTTTCCTATTTGAATGCCCTTTATTTCTTTTTCTTGCCTGATTGCTCTGGCTAGAACTTCTAATACTATATTGAATAGCAGTGGTGAGAGCGGGCATCCTTGTCTGGTGCCACATTTCAAGGGGAATGCTTCCAGTTTTTGCCCATTCAGTATGATATTGGCAGTTGGTTTGTCATAAATAGCTTTTATTATTTTGAGATACTTTCCATCGACTCCTAGCTTATTGAGTGTTTTTAGCATAAAGGGCTGCTGAATTTTGTCAAAGGCCTTCTCTGCCTCAATTGAGATAATCATGTGGTTTTTGTCTTCGGTTCTGTTTATGTGGTGAATTACGTTTATAGACTTGCGTATGTTGAGCCAGCCTTGCATCCCCGGGATGAAGCCTACTTGATCATGGTGGATAAGCTTTTTGATGTGCTGTTGCAATCGGCTTGTCAGTATTTTATTGAAGATTTTTGCATCTATGTTCATCATGGATATTGGCCTGAAGTTTTCTTTTCTTGTTGAGTCTCTGCCGGGTTTTGGAATCAGGATGATGTTGGTCTCATAAAATGATTTGGGAAGAATTCCCTCTTTTTGTATTGTTTGGAATAGTTTCAGAAGAAATGGTACCAGCTCCTCTTTGTATGTCTGGTAGAATTCAGCTGTGAACCCATCTGGACCTGGGCTTTTTTTGGGTGGTAAGCTCTTAATTGCTGCCTCAACTTCAGACCTTGTTATGGGTCTGTTCAGGGTTTCGGCTTCTTCCTGGTTTAGGCTTGGCAGGAGGCAAGTGTCCAGGAATTTATCCATTTCTTCCAGGTTTATTAGTTTGTGTGCATAGAGTTGTTTGTAATAATCTCTGATGATGGTTTGAATTTCTGTGGAATCTGTGGTGATATCCCCTTTATCGTTTTTTATTGCATCAATTTGGTTATTCTCTCTTTTCTTTTTTATTAATCTGGCTAGTGGTCTGTCTATATTGTTGATCTTTTCAAAACCTAGCTCCTGGATTTACTGATTTTTTGAAGGGTTTTTTGTGTCTCTATCTCCTTCAGTTCTGCTCTGATCTTAGCTATTTCTTGTCTTCTGTTAGACTTTGAGTTTTTTTGATCTTGCTCCTCTAGCTCTTTCAGTTTTGACGATAGGGCGTCAATTTTTGATCTCTCCATGCTTCTCATGTGGGCACTTATTGCTATATATTTTCCTCTAGATACTGCTTTAAATGTGTCCCAGAGATTGTGGTATGTTGTGTCTTCATTCTCGTTGGTTTCGAAGAACATCTTTATTTCTGCCTTCATTTTATTGTATATCCAGTCAACATTCAAGAGCAAGTTGTTCAGTTTCCATGAAGCTGTGCGGTTCTGAGTTAGTTTTTGAATTCTGAGTTCTACCTTGATTGCACTGTGGTCTGAGAGACTGTTTGTTACGATTTCCGTTCTTTTGCATTTGCTGAGGAGTGATTTACTCCCAATTATGTGCTCAATTTTAGAGTAGGTGTGATGTGGTGCTGAGAAGAATGTATATTCTGTGGATTTTGGGTGGAGAGTTCTGTAAATGTCTATTAGGTTTGCTTGGTCCAGGTCTGAGTTCAAGTCATGGATATCCTTGTTAATTTTCTGTCTGGTTGATCTGTCTAATGTTGACAATGGGGTGTTAAAGTCTCCCACTATTATTGTGTGGGAGTCTAAGTCCCTTTGTAAGTCATTAAGAACTTGCCTTATGTATCTGGGTGCTCCTGTATTGGGTGCGTATATATTTAGGATCGTTAGCTCTTCTTGTTGCATTGATCCTTTTACCATTATGTAATGTCCCTCTTTGTCTCTTATGATCTTTGTTGCTTTAAAGTCTAATTTATCAGAGATGAGAATTGCAACTCCTGCTTTTTTTTGCTCTCCATTTGCTTGGTAAATCTTCCTCCATCCCTTTA
>NW_022438689.1:2507-12945 GCF_009761245.1 Sapajus apella
TTCCTGGATACAGCACACCGATGGGTTTTGTCTTTTTATCCAATTTGTCAGTCTGTGTCTTTTGATTGGGGCATTTAGTCCATTTACATTTAGGGTTAATACTGTTATGTGTGAATTTGATACTGCCATTTTGTTGCTAGCTGGCTGTTTTGCCCTTTAGTTGAGCTGGTACTTGTTGTTCCTTTATATGTGTAGAGCCTCTTTCAGGAGCTCTTGTAGAGCTGGCCTGGTGGTGACGAAATCTCTGAGTACTTGCATGTTCCCAAGGGATTTTATTTTTCCTTCACTTATGAAGCTTAGTTTGGCTTGATAGGAGATTCTGGGTTGAAAGTTCTTTTCTTTAAGGATGTTGAATATTGGCCCCCATTCTCTTCTGGCTTGTAGGGTTTCTGCTGAGAGACCTGCTGTGAGTCTATTGGGCTTCCCTTTGTGGGTAACCCGACCTTTCTCTCTGGCTGCCCTTAGTATTTTCTCCTTCATTTCGACCCTGGTGAATCTGACGATTATGTGCCTTGGGGTTGCTCTTCTTGACGAATATCTTTGTGGTGTTCTCTGTATTTCCTGAACTTTAATGTTTGCCTGCCTTGCTAGGTTGGGGAAGTTTTCCTGGATAATATCCTGCAGAGTATTTTCCAGCTTGGATTCATTCTCTTCGTCGCATTCGGGTACGCCTATCAAACGTAGATTAGGTCTTTTCACATAGTCCCACATTTCTTGGAGACTTGTTCATTCTTTTTTACCCTTATTTCTCCAGTCTTGCCTTCCCGTTTTATTTCATTGAGTTGATCTTCGACCTCTGATATCCTTTCTTCTGCTTGGTCAATTCGGCTGTTGATACTTGTGCATGCTTCACGAAGTTCTCGTGTTGCAGTTTTCAGCTCCATCAATTCACTTATATTCCTTTCTATTTTGTCCATTCTTGTTAGCATTTCGTCAAATCTTTTTTCAAGGTTCTTAGTTTCTTTGGATTTGGTTAGAACATGTTCTTTAAGTTCACAGAAGTTTCTTACTACCCATATTCTGAATTCTGATTCTGTCATTTCATCACACTCATTCTCCATCCAACCTTGTTCCCTTGCTGGCGAGGAGTTGTGATCCCTTTTAGGAGGAGAGGTGTTCTGGTTTCGGGTGTTTTCATCCTTTTTGCGCCGGTTTCTTCCCATCCTTAAGGATTTATACACCTGTCCACTTTGTAGTTGCTGGCTTTCAGATTGGGTCTTTATTTATGAGTTTCCGTTATGCTGCTGCCTTCTTTTTTTTTTTTTTTTTTTTTTTTTCCCTTCAGACCTGCCCAACCCAGCAAGGAGGCAGTCTAGTCACTGTCGGCCTATAGCAGCTTTGCTGAGCTGCTGTGGGCTGCGCCCCGCTGCCGAGTGAACTTCCCTGCAGTCCTGTTTATATGGGTGTAGTTAGAACTGCTTTGGCGATGGTGGCCCGCCTCTGTTGGGGCGGAGTCTCTGCTGTGGCGTGTTGCCTTGGCAACGGCGGGCTGCCTCAGCAATGGCGGGTTGCCTTGGCAACGGCGGGCTGCCTCAGCAATGGCCGGTTGCCTTGGCAACGGCGGGCTGCCTCGGTAATGGCGGACGCCCCTCCCCCACAGAGCTGGACTGTCCCGGGTTCAGCTGCGCTTGCTGTGAAATTCTCAATCCAGAGTTTCTGGTTGCTGTTCTTTTGTGGGGGTGGGGCCAGCCGAGCCTGAATGCCTGGCTCCCTGCCTCAGAGCCTTTTTTAAGTTGGTGTTCCAGTCGCCTGTTGAAGAGGTGCCGGGGTCTGTTTGTTTTCCCCTGCGGCCACTCACTGCGCTGGCTTAAACAGCGGCACTGAGGTTTGTGGTGCTTTTTTTTCCTTTTTTTTTTTTTTGCCCTGGAATCTACTGTCCTGGTTCTCTGCTCAGTCCCCTTTTTGAACCAATATATGGGCGACTTCCTTTCGCTCCAATCGCCAGCCAAACGTGCACCCGGACCGGTGTATTTTGTACGGAGAACCGCGGCTCTGGGGCGCCGACAAAGCGGCCGCGCAGGGCAGAGCAGCGGCGCTGGTCGGCGCCGGCCGGCACTGTCTGGCACAGCAGCGCTGGCCACAACAGCCGCGCTGGCCACAACAGCCGCGCTGGCGAGCGTGGAGCACCTCTGCCGGGGAGTTTCCTAGTTTGTGGGCAATAAAAACGCGGCGTCCAGTCACCATCTGCGCTTTCACTGGGAGCTGCAATCCTGAGCTGTTCCTAAACAGCCATCTTGGATCGGAAATATCTCTTTTCAAACTCTCCAAAGAAAGGATTCCTCAACTGCTCCATTCACACATCTGTTTAACTCTGTAAGTTGAACATACACCTTGACAATCATTCTGCTACTAGCTGCGTTTTTGTATTAGAGCCAGATAATTCTCATTGCATCCTATACTCCCATGACTCAGGAATATCCAAACGCAGCTTTTAGAAGAAACGTGTTTCTAACTCGCTGACTCAAATCATAGATGCAACTTCCTAAGTTGAACGAACACACAGCCGAGAAGTTTGAAACAGACATTTCTCCTGTGGTTTAGATTCGATCTTACCGCTAATGCTTAAGAGCCTGTATATGGCTTTAAATCATTCTTTCCAAACGCTCCAAAGAAAGGGTTTCTCAACTGCTCCATTCACACATCTGTTTAACTCTGTAAGTTGAATATACACTTTGACAATCATTCTGCTACATAGCCCTGTTTTTGTTTTAGAGCCAGATATTTCTCATTACTTCCTATACTCCAATGGACTCAAGTATATACAAAGGCAGCTTTTAGAAGAAAAGTGTTTCTAACTCTCTGAATCTAAACATAGATGCAACTGCCTAAGTTGAACGAACACACAGCAGAGAAGTTTGAAACAAACGTTTCTCCTTTGGTTTAGATGCGAACTTACCGCTAATTCTTAAGATGCAGTTTATGGCTGGAAATATATGTTTCCAGATTCTCAAAAGAAAGGGTTTCTCAACTGCTACATTCACACATCTGTTTAACTCTGTAAGTTGAATATACACCTTGAGAATCATTCTGCCACATAGCTCCGTTTTTGTTTTAGAGCCAGATGTTTCTCATTACATCCTATACTCCTATTCACTCAGGAATATCCAAACGCAGCTTTTAGAAGAAACGTGTTTCTAACTCGCTGAACATAATAATAGATGCAACTTCCTAAGGTGAACGAACACACAGCAGAGAAGATTGAAACAGACGTTTCTCCTGTGTTTTAGATTCGATCTTACCGCTTATTCTTAGGAGCCTGTATACGGCTGGAAATATCTCTTTTCAAACTCTCCAAAGAAAGGGTTTCTCAACTGCTCCATTCACACATATATTTATCTCTGTAAGTTGAATATCCACCTTGACAATCATTCTGCTACATAGCTCCGTTTTTGTTTTAGAGCCAGATATTTCTCATTACATCCTATACTCCTATTCACTCAGGAATATCCAAACGCAGCTTTTAGAAGAAACGTGTTTCTAACTCGCTGAGTCAAATCATAGATGCAACTTCCTAAGGTGAACGAACACACAGCAGAGAAGTTTGAAAGAGACATTTCTCCTGTGGTTTAGATTCAATCTTACCGCTTATTCTTATGAGCCTGTATACGGCTTTAAATCATTATTTCCAAACTCTCCAAAGAAAGGGTTTCTCAACTGCTCCATTCACACATCTGTTTAACTCTGTAAGTTGAATATACACTTTGACAATCATTCTGCTACATAGCCCTGTTTTTGTTTTAGAGCCAGATATTTCTCATTACATCCTATACTCCCATGGATTCAAGTTTATACAAAGGCAGCTTTTAGAAGAAAAGCGTTTCTAACTCGCTGAATCTAAACATAGATGCAACTTCCTAAGGTGAACGAACACACAGCAGAGTAGCTTGAAACAGACGTGTCTCCTGTGGTTTAGATTCGATCTTACCGCTAATTATTATGATGCTGTTTATAGCTGGAAATATCTCTTTCCAGATTCTCCAAAGAAAGCTTTTCTCAACTGCTACATTCACACATCTGTTTACCTCTGTAAGTTGAATATACACCTTGACAATCATTCCGCTATATAGCTCCGTTTTTGTTTTAGACACAGATATTTCTCATTACATCCTATACTCCCATTCACTGAGGAATATGCAAACACAGCTTTTTGAAGAAACGTGTTTCTAACTCGCTGACTCAAATCATAGATGCAACTCCCTAAGGTGAACGAACACACAGCAGAGAAGGTTGAAACAGACGTTTCTCCTGTGGTTTAGATTCGATCTTACCGCTAATGCTTAAGAGCCTGTATATGGCTTTAAATCATTCTTTCCAAACTCTCCCAAGAAAGGGTTTCTCAACTGCTCCATTCACACATCTGTTTAACTCTGTAAGTTCAATATACACTTTGACAATCATTCTGCTACATAGCCCTGTTTTTGTTTTAGAGCCAGATATTTCTCATTACTTCCCATACTCCCATGGACTCAAGTATATACAAAGGCAGCTTTTAGAAGAAAAGTGTTTCTAACTCTCTGAATCTAAACATAGATGCAACTCCCTAAGTTGAACGAACACACAGCAGAGAAGTTTGAAACAAACGTTTCTCCTTTGGTTTAGATGCGAACTTACCGCTAATTCTTAAGGTGCAGTTTATGGCTGGAAATATATGTTTCCGGATTCTCAAAAGAAAGGGTTTCTCAACTGCTACATTCACACATCTGTTTAACTCTGTAAGTTGAATATACACCTTGAGAATCATTCTGCTACATAGCTCCGTTTTTGTTTTAGAGCCAGATATTTCTCATTACATCCTATACTCCCATTCACTCAGGAATATCCAAACACAGCTTTTGGAAGAAACGTGTTTCTAACCAGCTAAATCTAAACATAGATGCAACTTCCTAAAGCGAACGAACACACAGCAGAGAGGATTGAAACATACGTTTCTCCTGTGTTTTAGATTCGATCTTACCGCTAATTCTTAAGAGGCTGTTTATGGCTGGAAATATATGTTTCCAGATTCTCCAAAGAAAGGGTTTCTCAACTGCTACATTCAGACATCTGTTTAACTCTGTAAGTTGAACATACACCTTCACAATCATTCTGCTACACAGCTCCGTTTTTGTTTTAGAGCCAGATATTTCTCATTACATCCTATACTCCCATTCACGCATTAGTATCCAAACACAGTTTTAGAAGAAACGTATTTCTAACACACTGAATCTAATCATAGATTCAACTTCCTGAGGTGTACGAACACACAGCAGAGTAGCTTGAAACAGACGTGTCTCCTGTGGTTTAGATTCGATCTTACCGCTGGTTATTATGAGGCTGTTTATAGCTGGATATATCTCTTTCCAGATTCTCCAAAGAAAGCTTTTCTCAACTGCTACATTCACACATCTGTTTACCTCTGTAAGTTGAATATACACCTTGACAATCATTCCGCTATATAGCTCCGTTTTTGTTTTAGACACAGATATTTCTCATTACATCCTATACTCCCATTCACTGAGGAATATGCAAACGCAGCTTCTTGAAGAAACGTGTTTCTAACTCGCTGACTCAAATCATAGATGCAACTCCCTAAGGTGAACGAACACACAGCAGAGAAGGTTGAAACAGACGTTTCTCCTGTGTTTTAGATTCGATCTTACCGCTTATTCTTATGAGCCTGTATACGGCTGGAAATATCTCTTTTCAAACTCTCCAAAGAAAGGGTTTCTCAACTGCTCCATTCACACAACTGTTTAACTCTGTAAGTTGAACATACACCTTGACAATCATTCTGCTACATAGCTTCGTTTTTGTTTTAGAGCCAGATATTTCTCATTACATCCTATACTCCCATTCACGCATTAGTATCCAAACACAGTTTTAGAAGAAACGTATTTCTAACTCGCTGAGTCAAATCATAGATGCAACTTCCTAAGGTGAACGAACACACAGCCGAGAGTTTGAAACAGACATTTCTCCTGTGGTTTAGATTCGATCTTACCGCTAATGCTCAAGAGCCGGTATATGGCTTTAAATCATTGTTTCCAAACTCTCCAAAGAAAGGGTTTCTCAACTGCTCCATTCACACATCTCTTTAACTCTGTAAGTTGAATATACACTTTGACAATCATTCTGCTACATAGCCCTGTTTTTGTTTTAGAGCCAGATATTTCTCATTACTTCCTATACTCCCATGGACTCAAGTATATACAAAGGGTGCTTTTAGAAGAAAAGTGTTTCTAACTCGCTGAATCTAAACATAGATGCAACTGCCTAAGTTGAACGAACACACAGCAGAGAAGTTTGAAACAAACGTTTCTCCTTTGGTTTAGATGCAAACTTACCGCTAATTCTTAAGATGCAGTTTATGGCTGGAAATATATGTTTCCAGATTCTCAAAAGAAAGGGTTTCTCAACTGCTACATTCACACGTATGTTTAACTCTGTAAGTTAAATATACACCTTGAGAATCATTCTGCTACATAGCTCCGTTTTTTTTTAGAGCCAGATATTTCTCATTACATCCTATAGTCCCATTCACTCAGGAATATCCAAACACAGCTTTTGGAAGAAACGTGTTTCTAACCAGCTAAATCTAAACATAGATGCAACTTCCTAAAGTGAACGAACACACAGCAGAGAGGATTGAAACATACGTTTCTCCTGTGGTTTAGATTCGATCTTACAACTAATTTTTATGAGCCTGTATACGGCTGGAAATATCTCTTTCCAGATTCTCCAAAGAAAGGGTTTCTGAAATGCTACGTTCACACATCTCTTTACCACTCTAAGTTGAATATACTCCTTGATAATCATTCAGCTATATAGCTACGTTTTTGTTTTACAGCCAGATATATCTCATTACATCCTATACTCCTATTGACTCAGGAATATCCAAACGCAGCTTTTAAAAGAAACTTGTTTCTAACTCGCTAAATCTAATCATAGATGCCACTACCTAAGTTGAATGAACAAACAGCAGAGAAGTTTGAAACAAACATTTCTCCTGTGGTTTAGATTCGATCTTACCGCTAATAATTATGATGCTGTTTATAGCTGGAAATATCTCTTTCCAGATTCTCCAAAGAAAGCTTTCCTGAACTGCTACATTCACACATCTGTTTACCTCTGTAAGTTGAATGTACACCTTGACAATCATTCCGCTATATAGCTCCGTTTTTGTTTTAGACCCAGATATTTCTCATTACATCCTATACTCCCATTCACTCAGGAATATCCAAACACAGGTTTTTGAAGAAACGTGTTTCTAACTCGCTGACTCAAATCATAGATGCAACTTCCTAAGGTGAACGAACACACAGCCGAGAAGTTTGAAACAGACGTTTCTCTTGTGGTTTAGATTCGATCTTATTGCTAATGCTTAAGAGCCTGTATATGGCTTTAAATCATTCTTTCCAAACTCTCCAAAGAAAGGGTTTCTCAACTGCTCCATTCACACATCTGTTTAACTCTGTGAGTTGAATATACACCTGGACAATCGTTTTATAAAATAGCCGCTTTTTTGTTTTAGAGCCAGATATTTCTCATTACATCCCATACTCCTATTGACTCAGGAGTATCCAAACGCAGCTTTTAGAAGAAAAGTGTTTCTAACTCGCTGAATCTAACCATAGATGCAACACCCTAAGTTGAACGAACACACAGCAGAGAAATTTGAAACAAACGTTTCTCTTTGGTTTAGATTCGATTTTAACGCTAATTCTTAAGATTCTGTTTATGGCTGGAAATATATGTTTCCAGATTCTCCAAAGAAAGGGTTTCTCAACTGCTACATTCACACATCTGTTTAACTCTGTAAGTTGAATCTACACCTGGACAATCATTCTGCTACATAGCTCCGTGTTTGTTTTAGAGCCAGATATTTCTCATTACATCCTATACTCCCATTAACTCATTAGTATCCAAACACAGTTTAAGAAGAAACGTGTTTCTAACCCGCTGAATCTAAACACAGATGCAACTTCCTAAGGTGAACGAACACACAGCAGAGGAGTTTAAAACAGACGTTTCTCCTTAAGTTTGGACACGATCTTTGCTCTAATTGTTGTGTGCCTCTATATGGCTGGAAATATCTCTTTCCAGATTCTCCTAAGAAAGGGTTTCTGAACTGCTACTTTCAAACATCTGTTTAACTCTCTAAACAGATGAATATAAGACTTGATAATCATTCTGCTACATATCTCCGTTTTTTTTTTTTAGAGCCAGATGTTTCTCATTACATCCTATACTCCTATTCACTCAGGAATATCCAATCGCAGCTTTTAGAAGAAACGTGTTTCTAACTCGCTGAACCTAATCATAGATGCAACTTCCTAAGTTGAACGAACACACATCAGAGAAGATTGAAACAGACGTTTCTTCTGTGTTTTAGATTCGATCTTACCACTTATTCTTATGAGTCTGTATACGGCTGGAAATATCTCTTTTCAAACTTTCCAAAGAAAGGGTTTCTCAACTGCTCCATTCACATATCTGTTTAACTCTGTACGTTGAATATACACCTTGACAATCATTCTGCTACATAGCTCCATATTTGTTTTAGGGCCAGATATTTCTCATTACATCCTATACTCCCATTCACTCAGGAATATCCAAACACAGCGTTTAGAACAAACTTGTTTCTAACCAGATGAATCTAAACATAGATGCAACTTCCTAAAGTGAACGAACACACAGCAGAGAAGATTGAAACAGACGTTTCTCCTGTGGTTTAGATTCGATCTTACCGCTAATTCTTATGAGCCTGTATACGGCTGGAAATATCTCTTTCCAGATTCTCCAAAGAAAGGGTTTCTGAAATGCTACGTTCACACATCTCTTTAACACTCTAAGTTGAATACAATCCTTGACAATCATTCAGCTATATAGCTCCGTTTTTGTTTTAGAGCCAGATATATCTCATTACATCCTATACTCGTATTGACTCAGGAATATCCAAACGAAGCTTTTATAAGAAACGTGTTTCTAACTCGCTAAATCTAATCATAGATGCCACTCCCTAAGTTGAACGAACACACAGCAGAGAAGTTTGAAACAAACGTTTCTCCTTTGGTTTAGATTCGATCTTTCCGCTAATATTTAAGAGGCTGTTTATGGCTGGAAATATATGTTTCCAGATTCTCCAAAGAAAGGGTTTCTCAACTGCTACATTCACACATCTGTTTACCTCTGTAAGTTGAATATACACCTTGACAATCATTCTGCTACACAGCTCTGTTTTTGTTTTAGAGCCAGATATTTCTCATTACAACCTATACTACCATTGACTCATTAGTATCCAAACACAGTTTTAGAAGAAACTTGTTTCTAACCCGCTGAATCTAAACATAGATGCAACTTCCTAAGGTGTACGAAGACACAGCAGAGAAGCTTAAAGCAGACGTGTCTCCTGTGGTTTAGATTCGACCTTACCCCTAATTATTATGATGCGGTTTATAGCTGGAAATATCTCTTTCCAGATTCTCCAAAGAAAGGTTTTCTCAACTTCTACATTCACACATCGGTTTACCTCTGTAAGTTGAATATACACCTTGACAATCATTCTGCTATATAGCTCCGTTTTTGTTTTAGATCCAGATATTTCTCATTACATCCTATACTCCTATTCACTCAGGAATATCCAAACGCAGCTTTTAGAAGAAACGTGTTTCTATCTCGCTGAGTCAAATCATAGATGCAACTTCCTAAGGTGAACGAACACACAGCCGGGATGTTTGAAACAGACGTTTCTCCTGTGGTTTAGATTCGATCTTACCGCTAATGCTTAAGAGCATGTATATGGCTTTAAATCATTCTTTCCAAATTCTCCAAAGATAGGGTTTCTCAACTGCTCCATTCACACATCTGCTTAACTCTTTAATCTGAATACACTTTGACAATCATTCTGCTACATAGCCCTGTTTTTGTTTTAGAGCCAGATATTTCTCATTACTTCCTATACTCCCATGGACTCAAGTATATACAAAGGCAGCTTTTAGAAGAAAAGCGTTTCTAACTCGCTGAATCTAAAGATAGATGTAACTTCCTAAGTTGAACGAACACACAGCAGAGGAGTTTAAAACAGACGTTTCTCCTGTAGTTTGGACACGATCTTTGCTCTAATTCTTATGTGCCTCTATATGGCTGGAAATATCTCTTTCCAGATTCTCCAAAGAAAGGTTTTCTGAACTGCTACATTCACAAATCTGTTTAACTGTCTAAGTTGAATATACGCCTTGACAATCATTCTGCTACATAGCTCCGTTTTTGTTTTAGAGCCAGATGTTTCTCATTACATCCTATACTCCTATTCACTCAGGAATATCCAAACGCAGGTTTTAGAAGAAAAGTGTTTCTAACTCGCTGAACCTAAGCAGAGATGCAACTTCCTAAGGTGAACGAACACACATCAGAGAAGATTGAAACGGACGTTTCTCCTGTGTTTTAGATTCGATCTTAC
>NW_022438690.1:0-3987 GCF_009761245.1 Sapajus apella
ATTGGCTCACTGCAACCTCTATCTCCCTGGTTGAAGCAATTCTGCCTCAGCCTCCCTAGTAGCTTGGATTACAGGTGCATGCTACCACACCCAGCTAAGTTTTGTATTTTTAGTAGAGATAGGGTTTCACCATATTGGCCAGGCTGGTCTCGAACTCCTCTCCTTGTGATCTACCCCCTTCGGACTCCCAAAGTGCTGGGAATACAAGTGTGAGCCACTGCACCCTGCCAGGAATCATTATTTCATTCATTCAGCAGATGTTTATTGAGTGTCTGCTCTATGCTAGTCAATGTGTTAAGGTAAATGAGGTTGATATAATAAACAAAGATGTTCTTTGCTATCATGGAGTTACCTAATGGGAAAGACAGTAAAAATAAATAAGCAAATACTTAGTTACAAATTGCACAAGTGCCTTGCTGCACAGGAAGCAAACTGGGTGCTGAGATAGAAAATAACAAGAGAGATCTTTTTTTTTTTGTGATGAGTCTTGCTCTCTTGCCCAGGCTAGAGTGCAGTGGTGAGATCTCAGCTCACCGCAACCCCCGCCTCCCAGGTTCAAGTGATTCTCCTGCCTTAGCCTCCAGAGCAGCTGTGATTACAGGCACATGCCACCACACCGACTAATTTTTGTATTTTATTTTTTATTTTTATTTTTATTTATTTATTTATTTTTATTTATTTTTTATTTTTTGAGTCAGAGTTTCGCTCTTGTTGCCCAGGCTGGAGTGCAATGGCGCGATCTTGGCTCACCGCAACCTCCGCCTCCTGGGTTCAGGCAGTTCTCCTGCCTCAGCCTCCTGAGTAACTGGGATTACAGGCACGCGCCACCATGCCCAGCTAATTTTTTGTAGTTTTAGTAGAGACGGGGTTTCACCATGTTGACCAGGATGGTCTTGACCTCGTGATCCACCCGCCTCGGCCTCCCAAAGTGCTGGGATTACAGGCGTGAGCCACCGCGCCCGGCTTTATTTTTATTTATTTTAATTTTTGTATCTTTAATAGACACAGGGTTTCACCATGTTGGCCAGGCTGGTCTCGAACTGCTGACCTCAAGTGATCTGCCCCCCTCAGCCTCCCAAAGTGCTAGGATTATAGGCCTGAGCCACTGCACCCAACCAAGAGACTATTTTAAATAAGTGTATCAAGGGTAGTGACTTTGAAACTGGGAATTTAGGATGAGGAATAAGTAGCCACAGGTGAGTAGTAAGGGAGTTACAGTGTTCCAGGTAGGAGAAAGATCAACCTGCCAAAGCCCTGAGATAGGAAAGAGTCTGGCCTGGTACTAGAACTGAAAGAAGCCTTTGTGGAGTGTAGTGGGTGAAGGGGAAAGTGCCGTAACTGAAGGTGGTGTAATAGACTTACCCCCTCCCAACTCTCTGCCTTTTTAAATAGATACAAAGTCCTGGAAGGCCTCAGCCAAACATGGGAACATCACCCATTTGGCACATCAGATTCTGATCTGAGGACATCACCTTGTCTGCTCATCTACTTCTCTCTTCTCTACCTAATTTTTCCATATTGCTTTTGCACCTTTTGCCAGATAATTAAAGAAAGAGTTAACAAAGCTGGTAGTCATTACTTTCTAGAGTTAAAAACTTAAGGGCTGGGTAAGGCGGCTCACACCTGTAATCCCAGCAGTTTGGGAGGCTGAGACAGGTGGATCACAGGTCAGGAGTTCAAGACCAACCTGGTCAACACAACGAAACCCCATCTCCACTAAAAATACAAAAATTAGCCGGACGTGGTGGTGGTGGGCACCTGTAACTCCAGTTACTCGGGAGGCTGAGGCAGGAAAATCGCCTGAACCCAGGAGGCGGAGGTTGCAATGAGCTGAGATCGTGCCACTGCACTCCAACCTGGGCGACAGGGAAAGAAAAAAAAGAAAATTTAAGGAAAATAGGCCTAGTTTTACTGGTTCATCCCATTCAGACACCACTAATCTTTTTTTTTTTTTTCACTCCATGAGATGGCTGAACCACTAATCTTAAAGTTGGGTATGTCCCAGTTCTGTATAAGTAGGCATATATTGATTTCTCATTCCTAAATATGTTTGAACTTTTAAAAAATCAATTTGTTGGATCAGGCATGGTGGCTCACGCCTGTAATCCCAGCACTTTGGGAGGCTGAGGTAGGCAGATCACGAGGTCAAGAGATCGAGACCATCCTGGCCAGCATGGTGAAACCCAGTCTCTGCTAAAAATACAAAAATTAGCTGGGCATGGTGGTGCGCACCTGTAGTTGCAGCTACTTGGGAAGTTGAGAGAGGAGAATTGCTTGAACCCAGTAGCAGAGGTTTCACTGAGCCGAGATCGCACCACTGCACTCCAGCCTGGTGACAGAGCGAGACTCCTTCTCAAAAAAAAAAAAAAAATTGTTTCCTGATTTGTATGATGAATTCTAGAAATATATTAATAGCCAATATTTACTGAGAGTTTACCATGTGTCAGACCCACCCTTTTTCCCCTTTTTTTTTTTTTTTTTTTTGAGACAGGGTTTTGTTCTTGTTGCCCAGGTTGGAGTGCAGTAGCGTGATCCTGGCTCACTGCAGCCTCTGCCTCCCAGTTTCAAGTGACTCTCCTGCCTCAGCCTCCCGAGTAGCTGGAATTATAGCCATGCACCACCACACCCAGCTAATTTTGTACTTTTAGTATAGACAGGGTTTCTCCATGTTGGTCAGGCTGGTCTCAAACTACATTGTACTGATCTCAGGTGATCTGACCACCTTGGCCTGTCAAAGTGCTGGGATTACAGGCATGAGCCACCACGCCCAGTTGTGTCAGACCCTTTTTTTTTTTCTGAGTTCTTTGCATACGTTATAATCCTCGCCACAACTCTGTGAGATAGGTCCTTGTTACTACCTCCATTTTATCGCCTGAGGAACCTGAGAGATAGAGTGTTAAGGAATTTGCTCCAGACCACAGTCCTGCTAGGTGGTAGAGCTTGGTTATGAACACAGGCAGTCTGACTTCCAGAGCTGGTGTTCTCAGTCATTTTGCAATACCATCTCTAATATGTAATATATTCCCTTATAATTGAAGTAAAGTAGACACCTTCCTGAAGTTTATAAAGGCATCCTTTGCCAAATGTTTCAAGTTTGGATGAGACAAAAATCTGGATTCAACATGTATGTGCCACTCATGATCTTCTAGATTTATGATCATGCCTCTTAGCCTCCATTTTTCCAAATTGAATCCGTGTGACCTCATCCACAGTACCCTCTCAGGCTTCAGTTATGTCAGTTCTCCAATGGGCGGCCTTATCTAGCTCTATCGCAGTTCAGTTTTGGACTGTATAAAGCCCAAGGTAATTCCCCTTTCCTGAATCAATGTAAATTCCATAGTTTTACCCTGTCCTGTTTTCAGCCTCCCAGAATTGCCTCCCGTGAAGGCATTCCTGTTCTATAGTTCTTCACTCACCGTGAAAAATGGTTCCAAAATTATCCTTAGCATTCTAATTGAGCAGATAGCCTGATTGCGCCTTTTTTTCAGAGTCACTGATTGCCTAAGGTAATTAGCTATTATAATTGTCCTTCAGTTCATCCTCTTAATAATTTTGGCTGCTCTTTAAATTTCTTGACCTCTTTTTGTGCCAAAGTACATGCAGAGGTGTACATATGTTTTTTAATTGTGGTAAGAACTACTTCATATTTGTTTATTATTTTCTGGTGCAAGTGTGTATGCATCATGTTTATTTTTCTTTACAAGCCCATTTCAAAACTGTTTTCAGATTTAAAGATTTAGAGACACAGAATTTATGCATTTCTTGGCAGAATGCACTCTAACGAATATTAGAGATTTTACTCTATACTCAATTCTTTACTTCATTTTGTGGTACAAATAGTAATAAAATAAAAGATAAGACATGAATTTCTGTCCTCCAGGAGTTTTTCTTTTTATTTATTTTTTATTTTTTATTTATTTTTATTTATTTATTTTTTTTTTGAGACGGAGTTTCGCTCTTGTTACCCAGGCTGGAGTGCAATGGCGC
>NW_022438690.1:4087-12851 GCF_009761245.1 Sapajus apella
TATTTTTAGTAGAGATGGGGTTTCACCATGTTGACCAGGATGGTCTCGATCTCTTGACTTTGTGATCCACCCGCCTCGGCCTCCCAAAGTGCTGGGATTACAGGCTTGAGCCACCGCGCCCGGCCCTTATTTTTTATTTTTTATTTTTTTATTTTTATTTTTATTTTTTGAGACGGAGTTTTGCTCTTGTTGCCCAGGCTGGAGTGCAATGGCGTGATCTCGGCTCACCACAACCTCCGCCTCCTGGGTTCAGGCAATTCTCCTGCCTCAGCCTCCTGAGTCGCTGGGTTACAAGCACGCGCCACCATGCCCAGCTAATTTTTTGTATTTTTAGTAGAGACGGGGTTTCACCATGTTGACCAGGATGGTCTTGATCTCTTGACCTCGTGATCCACCCGCCTCGGCCTCCCAAAGTGCTGGGATTACAGGCTTGAGCCACCGCGCCCGGCCGAGTTTTTCTTTTTTTGAGACGTTTCACTCTTGTTGCCCAGGCTGGAGTGCAATGGCATGATCTTGGCTCACTGCAACTTCTGCCTCCCAGGTTCAAGCAATTCTCCTGCCTCAGCCTCCCAAATAGCTGGGATTACAGACAAGTGCCACCATGACCGGCTAATTTTTGTATTTTTAGTAGAGACGGTACTTCACCATGTTGGTCAGGCTGGCCTCGAACTCCTGACCTCAGGTGATCTACCCACCTCAGCCTCCAAAAGTGCTGGGATTACAGGTATGAGCCACCCCACCCACCCCAGGAGTTTTTCTTAAAATATTGTTTTCCTTTAAATAATGAATGTACACATATAACATTTGATAACATTATAAAAGAGATTATGATTAGGTACCAAAGTGAGTGAGTGGTGCAGCAACTATCTTAGGCCTTGAAATCAGAGAGGTCATGGTGGGCTAGCCGTGTCAGAAAGGCTTCACCAGGAGCCTGGAGCTCCTGGAGGGCAAGGACTCTGTTCCCTTCCTCTGTGTCCTCAGTGACCAGTTGGAGCAGATGTTCAGGAAGTATTGATTATGGAAATGATTGAGACTTGAACATAACTTGAAGATTACGTACAATTTATTCAAATGAGAGAGGTTTTTTATGTTTGAATGCCATCTATTATGCTTTGTTTTAGTTTTTTTTTTTTTTTTTTTTTTTTCGTTTTTTTTTTGAGACAGAGTTTTGCTCTGTCACCCAGGATGGAGTGCAGTGGCATGATGTTGGCTCACTGCAACCTCTGCCTCCTAGGCTCCAGAGATTCTCCTGCCTCATCCTCCCAAGTAGCTGGGACTACAGGCATGCATTACCATGCCTGGCTAATTTTTTTATTTTTTTGAGACAGAGTCTTGTTCTGTTACGAGGCACCAGACTGGAGTGCAGTAGCATGATCTCGGCTCACTGCAACCTCTGCCACCTAGGTTCAGGCAATTCTCCTGCCTCAGCCTCCTGGGCAGCTGAGATTACAGGTGCCTGCCACCGTGCTCAGCTAATTTTTGTATTTTTAGTAGAGACGGGGTTTCACCATCTTGGCCAGGCTGGTCTTGAACTTCTGACCTCATGATCCACCCGCCTTGGCCTTCGAAAGTGCTGAGATTTCAGGTGTGAGCCACAGCACCTGGCCTGGGATATGCCTTTAATCCCAGCTACTCAGGAGGCTAAGGCACCAGAATTGCTTGAACCCGGGAGGCAGAGGTTGTAGTGAGCCAAGATTGTACCACTGCACTCTAGCCTGGGTGACAGAACAAAACTGTGTCTCAAAAAAGAAAAAAAACGCCGGGCGCGGTGGCTCAAGCCTGTAATCCCAGCACTTTGGGAGGCCGAGGCGGGTGGATCACGAAGTCAAGAGATCGAGACCATCCTGGTCAACATGGCGAAACCCCGTCTCTACTAAAAAAAATACAAAACATTAGCTGGGTGTGGTGGCGTGTGCCTGTAATCCCAGCTACTCAGGAGGTTGAGGCAGGAGAATTGCCTGAACCCAGGAGGTGAAGGTTGCGGTGAGCCGAGATCGCGCCATTGCACTCCAGCCTGGGTAACAAGAGTGAAACTCCGTCTCAAAAAAAAAAAAAAAACATACAAAAAATTAGCCAGACTGTAGTCCCAGCTACTCGGGAGGCTGAGGCAGGAGAATTGCCTGGAACCAGTACACGGAAGTTGGAGTGAGCCAGAATTGCGCCACTGTACTCCAGCCTGGGGATAGAGCTAGACTCTGTCTCAAAAAAAAAAAAAAAAAAAAAAAAACACCAGAATAAAGTAGGGTTTATATTCTGCAACTTTTTAGTTGTTTTTCAGGGGTAAAATAAGAGGCCCCTCTCCAAAAACCTGTTTAGTAGGAATGGGTTTGAGCCGATGATACATCTTTACCTGTGAGCTGTGCTCCTGGGTCATTGAGCATGCACATCTGAGAGGACAGCAGCAGACTGGGAGTGCAGTATGCCAGGATTGCAGAGTCGTTTCAGTAACAAGCCAGGCAGCCCAAACTGGGGTTAGGAACTTTGTCCTCAGTAGCACTATGTGTCAACTAACAGAGCTAACTAAACAGAACAGCTCATCTCAACAGATGTTCATGTTGCATCTCAGGTCCAGGTCCTTTTCTAGGTGCTGGAGTTACAAAGATGAATAAGAGGCTGGGTGCAGTGGCTCACACCTGTAATCCCAGCACTTTGGGAGGCTGAGGCGGGTGGACTACCTGAGGTCAGGAGTTCGAGACCATCCTGGCTAACATGATGAAACCCCATGTATACTAAAAATACAAAAAATTGGCTGGGAGTGGTAGCCAGCAAGTCCCAGCTACTCAGGAGGCTGAGACAGGAGAATTGCTTGAATCAAAGAGGTGGAGATTGCAGTGAACTGAGATCATGCCATTGCACTCCAGCCTAAGTGACAAGAGCGAAACTCCATCCCCCCCCCCACAAAAAAAAATACATATATATGCGTAAGAAACTCTCCTGGTTATTGAGGCAACTGTAGTCAAACTGGGAAGAAGGACGTAAATAGTTTCAATACCAGGGTACTATGAGAACAGCTATAAAACTTTCAAATTATAAAGCCTAGAAGTAATGAGTTAGCCTTTATTGGGCATGTATTATGTCCCAGACCCTGTGCTAGGCATATGTCGTGTATCGTCTCTTTTAATCCTGGAAATGTTATGAGGCAGGCACTGTTATGCTTTTTTTTACAGAATAGGAAACTGAAGTTTAAACAGTGTGTCCAGTAGAACTTTCTGCAGTGATGGAAATGTTCTAGAGCTGCACTGTCCAATAAGTAACCTCTAATCACATGTGGCTATTGAATACCTAAAATGTGGTTAGTGCAACTAAGGGATTGCATTTGAGCTTTTATTTAATTTAAATTTTAATTTAAATAGCCACATGTGGTCAGTGGCTACCATACTGGACAGCTCAGGCTTAGTGTTCTCAGCCTCTGCAGTGTTCTCTGTGATCTGGTCCTCCATTACCTCTGCTCATCTCCTTCCCCTCCTCACCCATTCTAGCCTCATTAGCCTCCTTACAGGCCTTCAGATTAAACTGGCATGTCATTGCCTCTGCATGCCTCTTTCCCTTGCCTCCTTTAAATCTTGGCTCAAAGCTGGGTATGGTGGCTCACACCTGCAGGTGGGAGGATCATTTGAGCCCAGGAGTCCAAGTCCAGGCTGAACAACATAGGGAGACCCTGTCTCTAAAAAAATTAGCCAGACCGGCCGGGCGCGGTGGCTCAAGCCTATAATCCTAGTACTTAGGGAGGCCGAGGCGGGTGGATCACGAGGTCAAGAGATCGAAACCATCCTGGTCAACATGGTGAAACCCCGTCTCTACTAAAAATACAAAAAAAAAATTAGCTGGGCATGGTGGCGCGTGCCTGTAATCCCAGCTACTCAGGAGGCTGAGGCAGGAGAATTGCCTGAACCCAGGAGGCGGAGGTTGCGGTGAGCTGAGATCGCGCCATTGCACTCCAGCCTGGGTAACAAGAGTGAAACTCCGTCTCAAAAAAAACATTTTAGTAAAAAAAAAAATTAGCCAGACCTGAGACTTACAGTCTCAGCAACTTGGGAAGCTGAAGTGGGAGGATCACTTGAGTCTGGGATGTCAAGACTGCAGTGAGCTATGATTGCACTACTGCACTCCAGCCTGAGTAATAAAGCAAGACCCTATCTTAAAAAAAATTTTTTTTTTACTAAAATGTCACATTCCTGAAACTCCCTTACCCTACTCTTGTTTGTTCCATGTCATTCACTATTGCTAACATGTTATGATTTATTATTATTATTGACTGTCCCCTCCCCCCACCTAGTAAGTGTCATGAAGAAGGTTTTTGCCTCCTTGTTTACTGGTATATCCCTAGTGCTAAGAATAATGCCTGGAATGCGGTAGTCACTCAATAAACATTAGTTCACCAATTAAACCAGGAGGATTCACCCAACCTGTCTACACCAGAACCTGTGTTCTTACTCATTACACTATACTTCCTCCTTGTAAATGCAGCATTCCTTCCAAAGTAAATGAGAAAAGCTTCATTTGAAAGGAACAGGTAAGAGAAAGCAAGTGTCCTTAATCTCTACAGTTTCACTGAATCATTACATGTCTTCAAGCAAATAAACAAATTGCACCCATTTAAACAGCTGATTTATAGTTCAGAAGGGCACATAAGCTCTATTTAAAATGCAATGTTAGGCCAGGTGCAGTGGTTCACACCTGTAATCCCAGCACTTTGGGAGGCCAAGGCAGGTGGATCACGAGGTCAAGAGATCGAGACCATCCTGGTCAACATGGTGAAACCCCGTCTCTACTGAAAATACAAAAAATTAGCTGGGCATGGTGGCACATGCCTGTAATCCCAGCTACTCAGGAGGCTGAGGCAGGAGAATTGCCTGAACCCAGGAGGTGGAGGTTGTGGTGAGCCGAGATCGTGCCATTGCACTCCAGCCTGGGTAACAAGCGAAACTCCGTCTCAAAAAAAAAATAAAATAAAAATTAAAAATACAAAAATTAGCTGGGCATGGTGGCACAAGCCTGTAATCCCAGCCTGTGCTTGGGAGGCTGAGGCACCAGAATTGCTTGAGCCCAGGAGGTGGAGGTTGCAGTGAGCCAAGATTGTGCCACTGCACTCCAACCTGGGCAATAGAGTGAGACTCTGTCTCCCCATTTTACATATAGTAAACGGGAAAGAGGAGACTTAGTATGGTTTTCTAGAGTCAGCTGGATAAGATCAGAATCTAACTTAGTTTATCTTATAGCTCAGTAGAACCCAGGTTTTGAAGATGCTTATCCTAAATAGATTACCACTCCCCCTATAGCATCTAGTCTGGTTCTGATCAACCTCTGTGAAATTTCAGCTCCGTTTGGATAAGGTCAGAACCTGCCTCACATTCTCTAGGATGCTATCCCCAGAAACCCTAGGCTAGGGTTGCTAGGATCCCTCTATCCACTTGAAGTCTTTTTTTTTTTGTGGAGACAGAATTTTGTTCTTGTCACCCAGGCTGGAGTGTAATGGCATGATCTTGGCTCACTGCAACTCCACCTCCTGAGTTCAAGTGATTCTTCTGCCTCAGCCTCCCAGGTAGCTGGGATTACAGGCTCCTGCCACCATGCTCAGCTAATGTTTATAGTTTTAGTAGAAGTGGGATTTCATCATGTTGGCCAGGCTGGTCTCAAACTCTTGACATCAGGTGATCCACCCGAAGTGCAGGGGTTATAGACAGGAGCCACAGTGCGCAGCCCACTTGTGGTCTTATGGACCAGAGTAACAGATCTCTTGGTGAAAAGCAGACTGATCTCTGGAATTAGAACAGAGACAGAAGTACTCTACTACATTTCATTTTCTTGTTATTCTGTTTGGCCTGGCAACACTAACAGCAAAGAATGGAATCTTTTTTTTTGAGACAGAGTCTCACTCTGTCACTTAGGCTGGGGTGCAGTGGCAAGAATGAAATTTTACGTATAAAATAGACACAGCATTTGGCCGGGCATGGAGGTTTACGCCTGTAATACTGGCACTTTGGGAGGCAGAGTGGGCAGATCACAAGGTCAGGAATTCGAGACCAGCCTGGCCAATATGGTGAAATCTTGTCGCTACTAAAAATACAAAACAATTAGCCAGGGTACTGGCATGTGCCTATAATCCCAGCTACTCAGGAGCCTGAGGCAGGAGAATTGCTTGAATCCGGGAGCCAGAGGTCGCAGTGAGCCAAGGTCACGCCACTGCACTCCAGCCTGGGTAACACAGTGAGACTCCATCTCAAAAATAAATAAGTAAATAAAAACAAAATAATATAGATACAGCATTTCATAATCATTTGCTGGATATTGAAATCTGTTCTTAGATTTTACTCAACAATACTGAAGATTTTTTTTTTTTTTTTTTAAGACGGAGTCTCGCTCCGTCATCCAGGCTAGAGTGCAGTGGCATGATCTCGGCTCACTGTGAGCTCTGCCTCTAGGATTCGAGTGATTCTCCTGCCTCAGTGTCCCAAGTAACTGGGATTACAGGTGCATGCCACCACACCCGGCTAAGTTTTATATTTCTAGTTGAGATGGGGTTTCACCATGTTGGCCAGGCTGGTCTCGAACTCCTGACCTCATGATCCACCTGCCTCAGCCTCCCAAAGTGCTGGGATTACAGGAGTGAGCTACCGAACTTAGGCTTTTTTCTTGAGATAGAGTTTCACTCTTTTCGCCCAGGCTGGAGGGCAGTGGTGCAGTCTCAGCTCACTGCAACCCCTGCCTCCAGAGTTCAGGTGATTCTGCTGCCTCAGCCTCCTGAGTAGCTGGGATTATAGGCATGCACCACCACGCCCAGCTAATTTTGTATTTTTAGTAGAAATGGGGTGGTTGGGCCTGGCGCGGTGGCTCAATGCCTGTAATCCCAGCACTTAGGGAGGCCGAGGTGGGTGGATCAGGAGGTCAAGAGATCAAGACCATCCTGGTAAACATGGTGAAACCCCGTCTCTACTGAAAATACAAAAAATTAGCTGGGCATGGTGGCGCGTGCCTGTAATCCCAGCTACTTAGGAGGCTGAGGCAGGAGAATTGCCTAAACCCAGGAGGTAGAGGTTGCAGTGAGCCGAGATCGCACCATTGCACTCCAGCCTGAGTAACAAGAGCGGAACTCCATCTCAAAATAAAAGAAAAGAAATGGGGTGGTTGGCCAGGCTGGTCCCAAACTCCTTACCTCAGGTGATCTGCCCGCCTCAGCCTCCCAAAGTGCCGGAATTACAGGTGTGAGCCACCACACCCGGCCTATTGTTTATTTTATTTGAGACAGGGTCTTGCTCTGTTGCCCGGGCTAGAGTGCAGTGGTGCAATCTCGGCTCACTGCATCCTCTGCCTCCCAAGTTCAAGCAATTCTTGTGCCTCAGCCTCCCAAGTAGCTGGAACTACAGGTGAGTGCCACCATGCCCAGTGAATTTTTCTTTGAATTTTTAGTAGAGTCATGGTTTCTCCATGTTGGCCAGGCTGGTCTCGAACTCCTGGCCTCAAGTGATCCACCTGTCTTGGCCTCCCAAAGTGCTGGAATTATAGGTGTGAGCCACTGTGCCCTGTCTGAAGTAGAATTTATTTTTATCTTTTAGAAGTCTTTGTCCTTTTCCCCAAGGAGGTCATCATACCTAATAAAAGCCTCCATTTATCAAACATCTGTATATCACATACTGTGCATGCTTTCTTTCCTTCTTTCTTTTTTTAAACAAAGTCTCACTCTTGTCGCCCAGGCTAGAGTACAGTGGCATGATCTCGGCTCACTGGAGCTTCTGACTCCCGGGTTCAAGCGATTCTCCTGCCTCAGCCTCCTGAGTAGCTGGGATTACAGGCACGCGCCACCACACCGGGCTAATTTTTGTGTTTTTAGTAGAGGAGGTTTCGCCATGTTGGCCAGGATGGTCTTGATCTCCTGACCTCGTGATCTCCCCGCCTCGGCCTCCCATGGTGCTGGAATTACAGGTGTGAGCCACCGCACCCAGCCACATACTGTGAAGCTTTCTATACATTATCATTACCAATCATAGCAATTTTGAATTGGAGAAACAGACTTAAACAGGAGATTCACCCGTCTCGGCCTCCCCAAGTGCTAGGATTACAGGCATGAGCCACAGCACCCAGCCCTACGCCAGTGTTTTTAATCTTGTATTCTGATAAAGGACTTTCATTATTTTCTTTTTTTTTCTTTTTTTTTTGAGACGGAGTTTCGCTCTTGTTACCCAGGCTGGAGTGCAATGGCGCGATCTCGGCTCACCGCAACCTCCGCCTCCTGGGTTCAGGCAATCCTCCTGCCTCAGCCTCCTGAGTAGCTGGGATTACAGGCACGCGCCACCATGCCCAGCTGATTTTTTTGTATTTTTAGTAGAGACGGGGTTTCACCATGTTGACCAGGATGACCTCGATCTCTTGACCTCGTGATCCACCCGCCTCGGCCTCCCAAAGTGCTGGGATTACAGGCGTGAGCCACTGCGCCCGGCCTTATTTTCAACTTACTTAACAAAACACACTCTATCACAAGCTAAGAATCTTATTGGAGGAGAGTTGCATTTCTAGAAAGTCCCTCAAGAAGTTTGTAACAGGTTACCCTGGGTTTGAGTGATGTAGTGAATTTGCCAAGGCTAAGGGGCCACTTAGTCTAGTCCCAAGTGGCTAAATCTCTTCTTTTCTCCGCAGGGAAACAACTGGAAGGCATCTGGTAAGTTGGGTTGGTCTCCTTACTTTGACTAATTTCTGAAACAAGGCAGCACTCTCTGCATTTCAGGTTTCAATCTGTGGCTTCCAGCATGAAACCTAGCTCTCCATGCTA
>NW_022438691.1:0-12846 GCF_009761245.1 Sapajus apella
TTTCTCCTGTGGTTTAGACGCGATCTTAAAGCTAACTTTTATGAGCCTGTATATGGCTGGAAATATGTCTTTCCAGATTCTCCAAGGAAAGAGTTTCTCAACTGCTACATTCACACATCTGTTTAACTCTGTAAGTTGAACTTGCGCCCTGACAATCATTCTGCTACCAGCTCCGTTTTTTTTAAGACCCAGATATTTCCCATTAATCCCTATACTCCCATTCACTCAGGAATATCCAAACGCAGCTTTTTGGAGAAACGTGTTTGTAACTCGCAGAATCTAAACATAGATGCAACTTCCGAAGGTGAACGAACACACAGTGGAGCCGTTTGAAAGAGACGTTTCTCGTATGATTTAGATGCGATCTTAAAGCTAATTGTTAAGATTCTGTATATGGCTGGAAATATCTCTTTCCAGATTCTCGAAAGAAAGGGTTAGTGAACTACTACAGTCACACAATTGTTTAACTCTGTAACTTTAATATACACCTTGACAATCATTCGGCTACATTGCTCCGCTTTTGTTTTAGACCCAGATATTTCTCATTATACCCATTATTCCCATTCACTCAGGAATATCCAAACACAGCGTTTAGAAAAACCGTGTTTCCAGGTAGCTGAATCTAAACATAGATGCAACTTCCGAAGGTGAACGAAAACATAAAAGAGCAGTTTCAAAGAGACGATTCTCCTGTGGTTTAGACGCGATCTTACCGCTAATTGTTAGGAGCCTGTATATGGCTGGTAATATCTCTTTCCAGATTCTCCAAAGAAAGGTTTTCTCAACTGCTATATTCACATATCTGTTTAACTCTCTAAGTTGAATATACACCTTGACAATCATTCGGCTACATAGCTCCGTTTTTTTTTTAGAGCCAGATATTTCTCATTACACCCTATACTCCTATTCACTCAGGAATATCCAAACGCCGCTATTTGGAGAAAAGTGTTTCTAACTCGCTGAATCTAAACATAGATGCAACTTGCGAAGGTGAACGAATACACAGCGGAGCAGTTCGAAAGAGACGTTTCTCGAATGATTAACATGCCATCTTAAAGCTAATTCTTAGGAACCTGTATATGGCTGGAAATATCTCTTTCCAGATTCTCCAAAGAAAGGTTTTCTCAACTGCTACATTCACACAATTGTTTAGCTCTGGAAGTTTAATATACACCTTTACAATCATTCTGCTACATAGCTCTGTTTTTATTTTAGAGCCAGATATTTCTGATTACACCCTATACTTCCAATAAACCAGGAATATCCAAACTCAGCTTTTAGAAGAAACCTGTTTCTAACTCGCTGAATATAAAAATAGCTGCAACTTCCTAAATTGAACCAAACCCAGCAGAGCAGTTTGAAAGAGAAATTTCTCCTTTGATTTAGACCCAATCTTACCGCTAAATCTTATGAGACTGTATACGGCTGGAATTATGTCTTTCCAGATTCTCCAAAGAAAGTGTTTCTGAACTGCTACATTCACACATCTGTTTAACTCTGTAAGTTGAACATACATCTTGACAATCATTCTGCTACATAGCTCCGTTTTTCTTTTAGAGCCAGACATTTCTCATTACACTGTATACTCCCTTTCACTCAAGAATATCGACACGCAGCTTTTAGAAGAAACGTGTTTCTAACTCGCTGAATCTAAACATAGATGCAACTTCCTAAGATGAATGAACACAGAGCAAAGCAGTTTGAAAAAGACGTTTCTCCTGTGGTTTAGACGCTATCTTATCGCTAATACTTATGAGCCTGTTTATGGCTGGACATATCTCTTTCCAGATTCTCCAAAGAAAGGGTTTCTGAACTGCTACATTCACACATCTGTTTAACTCTATATGTTGAAAATACACCTTGACAATCATTCAGCTACATAGCTCCGTTTTTATTTAGAGCCAGGTATTTCTCATTAAACCCTATACTCCCATTCATTCAGGGATATCCAAACGCCGCTTTTTGGAGAAAAGTATTTCTAACTCGCTGAATCTAAACATAGATGCAACTTCCTAAGTTGAACGAACACAGAGCAGAGAAGTTTGAAAGAGACGTTTCTTCTGTGGTGTAGACGCGATCTTAAAGCTAATTCTTATGACCCTGTATATGGCTGGAAATATCTCTTTTCAGATTCTCCAAGGAAAGGGTTTCTGAACTGCTGCATTCACACATCTGTCAAACTCTGTAAGGTGAATACACACCTTGACAATCATTCTTCTACAAAGCTCCGTTTATGTTTTAGAGCCAGATATTTGTCATTACACACTATACTCCCAATAACCCAGGAATATCCAAACGCAGCTTTTAGAAGAAACCTGTTTCTAACCTGCTGAATCTAAACATAGATGCAACTTCCTAATGTGATCCAAACACAGCATAGCAGTTTGAAAGTGACATTTCTCCTTTGGTTTAGACGCGATCTTACCGCTAAATCTTTAGAGCCTGTATATGCCTGGAGTTATCTCTTTCCAGATTCTCCAAATAAAGTGTTTCTGAACTGCTACATTCACACATCTGTTTAACTCTGTAAGTTGAACATACAACTTGACAATCATTCTGCTACATAGCTCCGTTTTTGTTTTAGAGCCAGATATTTCTCTTTACATCATATACTCCCAATAACCCAGGAATATACAAACGCAGCTTTTAGAAGAAACCTGTTTCTAACTCGCTGAATCTAAACATAGATGCAACATCCTAATGTGAACCAAACACAGCAGAGCAATTTGAAAGAGAAATTCCTCTTATGATTTAGATGCGATTTTATAGCTTATTCTTAGGAGCCTGTATATGGCTGGAAATATCTCTTTCCAGATTCTCCAAGGAAAGGGTTAGTGAACTGCTACTTTCACACAATTGTTTAACTCTGTAAGTTTAATATACACCTTGACAATCATTCTGCTACATAGCTCCATTGTTGTTTTAGAGCCTGATATTTCTCATTACACCCTATACTCCCATTCACTCAGGAATATACAAACGCCGCTTTTTGGAGAAACGTGTTTCTAACTCGCTGAATAGAAACATAGATGGAACTTCCTACGGTGATAGAACACAGAGCAGAGCAGTTTGAAAGAGACGTTTGTCCCGTAGTTTAGACGCGCTCTTAAAGCTAATTCTTATGAGCCTGTATATGGCTGGAAATATCTCTGTCCAGATTTTCCAAGGAAAGGGTTTCTGAACTGCCACATTCACAAATCTGTCTAACTCTGTAAGTTGATTACACACCTTGACCATCATTCTTCTACATAGTTCCGTTTTTGTTTTAGAGCCAGATATTTCTCTTTACACCGTATACTCCCAATAACCCAGGAATATACAAACACAGCTTTTAGAAGAAACCTGTTTCTAACTCGCTGAATCTAAACATAGATGCAACATCCTAACGTGAACCAAACACAGCAGAGCAGTTTGAAAGAGACGTTTCTCCTGTGGTTTAGACGCGATCTTACAGCTAATTCTTAGGAGCCTGTATATGGCTGGAAATATCTCTTTCCAGATTCTCCAAAGAATGGTTTTCTGAACCGCTACATTCACTTATCTGTTTAACTCTCTAAGCTGAATATACACCTTGACAATCATTGTGCTACATAGCTCCGTTTATGTTTTACAGCCCGATATTTCTCATTACACCCTATACTCCCATTCACTCAAGGATATCCAAACGCCGCTATTTGGAGAAACGTGTTTCTAACTCGCTGAATCTAAACATAGATGCACCTTCCGAACGTGAACGAAAACACAGCGGAGCAGTTTGAAAGAGATGTTTCTCCTGTGATTTTGATGCGATCTTAAACTAATTCTTAGGAGCCTGTATATAGCTGCAAATATCTCTTACCGGATTCTCCAAAGAAAGTGTTAGTGAACTGCTACATTCACAGAATAGTTTAACTCTGTAAGTTTAATTTACACCTTGACAATCATTCAGCTACATAGCTCCCTTTTTGTTTTAGAGCCAGATATTTCTCATTACACAATATAGTCTCATTCTTTCAGGAATATCCAAACGCAGATTTTAGAAGAAACGTGTTTCTAACTCGCTGAATCTAAACATAGATGCATCTTCCTAAGGTGAACGAACACAGAGCAGAGCAGTTTTAAAGAGACGATTCTCCTGTGGTTTAGACGCGATGATAAAGCTAATTCTAAAGAGTCTGTGTATGGCTGGAAATATCTCTTTCCAGATTCTCCAAAGAAAGGTTTAGTGAACTGCTACATTCACACAATTGTTTAACTCTGTAAGTTTAATATACACCTTGACAATCATTCTGCTACATAGCTCCGCTGTTGTTTTAGAGCCCGATATTTCTCATTACACCCTATTCTCCCTTTCACTCGGGAATATGCAAACACCGCTTTTTGGGGAAAAGTGCTTCTAACTAGCTGAATCTAAACAGATGCAACTTCCGAAGGTGAACCAACTCACAGTGGAGCAGTTTGAAAGAGACGTTTCTCGTATGATTTAGATGCGATCTTAAAGCTAATTCTTAAGAGGCTGTATACGGCCGGAAATATCTCTTTCCAGATTCTGCGAAGAAAGGGTTATTCAACTGTTACATTCACACAATTGTTTAACTCTGTAAGTTTAATATACACCTTGGCAATCATTCTGCTACTTAGCTCCGTTTTTGTTTTAGGGCCAGATATTTCTCATTAAACCCTATGCTCCCATTCAGTCAGGAATATCCAAACGCAGCTTTTTGGAGAAACCTGTTTCTAAATCGCGGAATCTAAACATAGATGCAAATATCTAAGGTGAACGAACACACAGCGGAGCAGTTTGAAAGAGACGTTTCACGTATGATTTAGAGGCGATCTTAAAGCTAATTCTTAAGAGTCTGTATATGGCTGGTAAAATCTCTTTCCAGATTCTCCAAAGAAAGGGTTAGTGAACTGCTACATTCACCAAATTGTTTAACTCTGTAAGTTTAATATACACCTTGACAATCATTCTGCTACATATCTCCGCTTTTGTTTTAGAGCCACATATTTCTCATTACACCCATTATTCCCATTCACTCAGGAATATCCAAGCGCAGCTCTTAGAAGAAACGTGTTTCTAACTCGCTGAAACTAAACATAAATGCAACTTCCGAAGGTGAACGAACACATAAGAGAGCAGGTTGAAAGAGACGATTCTCCTGTGGTTAAGACGCGATCTTACCGCTAATTCTTAGGAGCCTGTATATGGCTTTAAATATCTCTTTCCAGATTCTCCAAAGAAATGGTTATTCAACTGCTACATTCACACAATTATTTAACTCTGTAAGTGTAATATACAGCTTGACAATCATTCTGCTGCATACGTCCGTTTTTTTTTTTTTTTAGAGCCAGATATTTCTCATTACACTGTATATTCCCATTCACTCAAGAATATCGACACGCAGCTTTTGGAATAAACGTGTTTCTCACTCGCTGAATCGAAACATAGATGCAACTTCCTAAGCTCAACGAGCACATTAAGGGAGCAGTTTGAAAGAGACGATTCTCCCTTGGTTTAGACGCGATCATACTGCTAAATCTTATGAGCCTGTATATGGCTTTAACTATCTCTTTCCAGATTCTCCAAAGAAAGGGTTATTCAACTGCTTCATTCACACAATTGTTTTACGAATAGCTCCGTTTTTGTTTCAGAGCCAGATATTTCTCATTACACTGTATATTCCCATTTACTCAAGAATATCGACACGCAGATTTTAGAAGAAACGTGTTTCTAACTCGCTGAATCTAAACATACATGCAACTTCCGAAGGTGAACGAACACACAGCGGAGCAGTTTGAAAGAGAGGTTTCTCCTGTGATTTAGATGTGATCTTGTAGCTAATTCTTAGCAGCCTGTATATGGCTGGAAATATCTCTTTCCAGATTCTCCAAGGAAAGCGTTAGTGAACTGCTATATTCACAGAATTGTTTAACTTTGTAAGTTTAATTTACACCTTGACAATCATTCTGCTACATAGCTCCGTTTTTATTTTAGTGCCCTATATTTCTCATTAAATCCTATACTCCCATTCACTCAGGAAGATCCAAACGCAGCTTTTTGGAGAAAAGTGTTTCTAACTCGCTGAATCTAAACACAGATGCAGTTTCCAAGGTGAAAGAACACACAGCAGAGCAGTTTGAAAGAGACATTTCTAATATGATTTAGACGCGATCATGTAACTAATTCTTACGAGTCAGTATATTGCTGCAAATATCTCTTCCCAGATTCTCCAAAGAAAGGGTTATTCCACTGCTACATTCACACAATTGTTTAACTCTGTGTAAGTTTAATATACACCTTGACAATCATTCTGATACATAGGTACGTTTTTGTTTTAGAGCCAGATATTTCTCATTGCATCATTTACTCCCATTCACTCAGGAATATCGAAACGCCGGTTTTTGGAGAAACGTGTTTCTAACTCGCAGAGTCTAAACACAGATGAATCTTCCTAAGGTGAACGAACACACAGTGGAGCAGTTTGAAAGAGACGCTTCTCGTATGATTTAGATGCGATCTTAAAGCTAATTCTTAAGAGTCTGTATATGGCTGGAAATATGTCTTTCCAGATTCTCCAAAGAAACGGTTAGTTAACTGCTACATTCACACAATTGTTTAACTCTGTAAGTTTAATATACACCTTGACAATCATTCTGCTACATAGCTCCGTTTTTGTTTTAGAGCTAGATATTTCTCATTTCACTGTATACTCACAGTCACTCAAGAATATCGACACGTAGCTTTTAGAAGAAACGTGTTTCTAACTCGCTGAATGGAAACATAGATGCAACTTCCTATGGTCAACAAACACAGAGCAGAGCAGTTTGAAAGAGATGTTTCTCCTGTGGTTTACACACGATCTTAAAGCTAATTCTTATGAGCCTGTATATGGCTGGAAATATCTCTTTCCAGATTCTCCAAGGAAAGGGTTTCTGAACTGCTACATTCTCACATCCGTCTAACTCTGTAAGTTGAATACACACCTTGAGAATCATTCTTCTACATAGCTCCGTTTTTGTTTTACAGCCAGATATTTCTCATTACACCCTATACTCCCAGTCACTCAGGAATATCCAAACGCAGATTTTAGAAGAAACGTGTTTCTAACTCGCTGAATCTAAACATAGATGCAACTTCCTAAGGTGAACGAACACAGAGCAGAGCAGTTTGAAAGAGACGTTTCTCCTGTGGCTTAGACTCGATCTTATAGCTAACTCATGTGAGCCTATATATAGCTGGAAATATCTCTTTCCAGATCCTCCAAGGAAAGGGTTTCTGAACTGCTACATTCACAGATCTGTCTAAATCTGTAAGTTGAATACACACCTTGACAGTCATTCTTCTACATAGCTCCGTTTTTGTTTTAGAGCCAGATGTTTCTCATTAAACCCTATACTCCCAATAACCCAGGAATATCCAAACGCAGCTTTTAGAAGAAACCTGTTCCTAAATCGCTGAAGCAAACATAGACGCAACTACCTAATGTGAACCAAATACAGCAGAGCAGTTTGAAACAGACGTTTCTCCTGTGGTTTAGATGCGATCTTACCGCTAAATCTTATGACCCTGTATATGGCTGGAATTATCTCTTTTCAGATTCTCCAAAGAAAGTGTTTCTGAACTGCTACATTCACAAATCTGTTTAACTCTATATGTTGAACATAAACCTTGACAATCATTCTGCTACATAGCTCCGTTTTTGATTTAGAGCCAGATATTTCTCATTAAACCTTGTACTCCCTTTCACTCTGGAATATTCAAACGCAGCTTTTTGGAGAAACGTGTTTCTAACTCGCAGAATCTAAACATAGATGCAACATCCTAAGTTGAACGAACACACAGTGGAGCAGTTTGAAAGAGACGTTTCTCGTATGATTTAGATGCGATCTTAAAGCTAATTCTAAAGAGTCTGTATATGGCTGGAAATATCTCTTTCCAGATTCTCCAAAGAAAGTTTTAGGGAACTGCTACATTCACACAATTGTTTAACTTTGTAAATTTAATATACCCCTTGACAATCATTCTGCTACATAGCTCCGTTTTTATTTTAGTGCCCGGTATTTCTCATTAAATCCTATACTCCCATTCACTCAGGAAGATCCAAACGCCGCTTTTTGGAGAAAAGTGTTTCTAACTCGCTGAATCTAAACACAGATGCAGTTTCCAAGGTGAACGAACACACAGTGGAGTAGTTTTAAAGAGTCGTTTCTCGTATGCTTTACATGCGATATTAAAGCTAATTCTTTAGAGTCTGTATATGGCTGGAAATATCTCTTTCCAGATTCTCCAAAGAAAGGGTTATTCAATTCCTATATTCACACAATTGTTTAACTCTGTAAGTTTAATATACACCTTGACAATCATTCAGATACATAGGTCCGTTTTTGTTTTAGAGCCAGATATTTCTCATTACATGCTTTACTCCCATTCACTCAGGAATATCGAAACGCCGGTTTTTGGAGAAACGTGTTTCTAACTAGCAGAATCTAAACATAGATGAAACTTCCTAAGGTGAACGAAAACACAGTGGAGCAGTTTTAAAGAGACGTTTCTCATATGATTTAGATGCGATCTTAAATCTAATTCTTAAGAGTCTGTAGATGGCTGGAAATATCTCTTTCCAGATTCTCCAAAGAAACGGTTAGTGAACTGCTACATTCACACAATTGTTTAACTCTGTAAGTTTAATATACACCTTGACAATCATTCTGCTACATAGCTCCGTTTTTGTTTTAGAGCAAGATATTCCTCATTTCACTGTATACTCCCAGTCACTCAAGAATATCGACACTCAGCTTTTAGAAGAAACGTGTTTCTAACTCGCTGAATGGAAACATAGATGCAACTTCCTAAGGTCAACGAACACAGAGCAGAGCAGTTTGAAAGAGATGTTTCTCCTGTGGTTTAGACGCGATCTTAAAGCTAATTCTTATGAGCCTGTATATGGCTGGAAATATCTCTTTCCAGATTCTCCAAGGAAAGGGTTTCTGAAATGCTACATTCACACATCTGTCTAACTCTGTAAGTTGAATACACACCTTGACAATCATTCTTCTACATAGCTCCGTTTTTGTTTGACAGCAGATATTTCTCATTACACCCTATACTCCCAGTCACTCAGGAATATCCTAACGCAGATTTTAGAAGAAACGTGTTTCTAACTCGCTGAATCTAAACATAGATGCAACTTCCTAAGGTGAAAGAACACAGAGCAGAGCAGTTTGAAAGAGACGTTTCTCCTGTGGCTTAGACTCGATCTTATAGCTAACTCATGTGAGCCTGTATATAGCTGGAAATACTATTTCCAGATTCTCCAAGGAAAGGGTTTCAGAACTGCTACATTCACACATCTGTCTACCTCTGTATGTTGAATACACACCTTGACAATCATTCTTCTACATAGCTCCGTTTTTGTTTCAGAGCCAGATATTTCTCATTAAACCCTATACTCCCAATAACCAAGGAATATCCAAACGCAGCTTTTAGAGGAAACCTGTTTCTAAATCGCTGAACCAAACACAGTCGCAACTTCCTAATGTGAACCAAACACAGCAGAGCAGTTTGAAACAGACGTTTCTCCTGTGGTTTAGACGCGATCTTACCGCTAAATCTTATGACCCTGTATATGGCTGGAATTATCTCTTTTCAGATTCTCCAAAGAAAGTGTTTCTAAACTGCTACATTCACACATCTGTTTAACTCTATAAGTTGAACATACACCTTGACAATCATTCTGCTACATAACTCCGTTTTTGTTTTAGAGCCAGATATTTCTCATTAAACCCTATACTCCCTTTCACTCTGGAATATCAAAACGCAGCTTTTTGGAGAAACGTGTTTCTAACTCGCAGAATCTAAACATAGATGCAACTTCCTAAGGTGAACGAACACACAGTGGAGCAGTTTGAAAGAGACGTTTTTCGTATGATTTAGATGCGATGTTAAAGCTAATTCTAAAGAGTCTGTATATGGCTGGAAATATCTCTTTCCAGATTCTCCCAAGAAAGTTTTAGCGAACTGCAACATTCACACAATTGTTTAACTTTGTAAGTTTAATATACCCCTTGACAACCATTTTGCTACATAGCTCGGTTTTTATTTTAGTGCCCGATATTTCTCATTAAACCCTATACTCCCATTCACTCAGGAAGATCCAAACGCCGCTTTTTGGAGAAAAGTGTTTCTAACTCGCTGAATCTAAACACAGATGCAGCTTCCAAGGTGAACGAACACACAGTGGAGTAGGTTTAAAGAGTCGTTTCTCGTATGTTTACATGCTATATTAAAGCTAATTCTTTAGAGTCTGTATATGGCTGGAAATATCTCTTTCCAGATTCTCCAAAGAAAGGGTTATTCAACTGCTATATTCACAAAATTGTTTAACTCTGTAAGTTCAATATACACCTTGACAATCATTCTGATTCGTAGGTCCGTTTTTGTTTTAGAGCCAGATATTTCTCATTACATCCTTTACTCCCATTCACTCAGGAATATCGAAACGCCGTTTTTTGGAGAAACGTGTTTCTAACTCGCAGAATCTAAACATAGATGAAACTTCCTAAGGTGAACGAACACAGAGTAGCAGTTTGAAAGAGACGTTTCTTGTATGATTTAGATGCGATCCTAAAGCTAATTCTTAAGAGTCTGTATATGGCTGGAAATATCTCTTTCCAGATTCTCCAAAGAAAGGGTTAGTCAACTGCTACATTCACAGAATTGTTTAACTCTGTAAGTTTAATATACACCTTGTCAATCATTCTGCTACATAGCTCCGTTTTTGTTTTAGAACCAGATATTTCTCATTAAACCCTATACTCCCATTCACTCAGGAAGATCCAAACGCCGCTTTTTGGAGAAACGTGTTTCTATCTCGCTGAATCTAAACACAGATGCAACTTCCGAAGGTGAACGAACACACAGCCGAGCAGTTTGAAACAGACGTTTCTAATGTGATTTAGACGCGATCTTATAGCTAATTCTCAAGAGTCTGTATATTGCTGGAAATATCTCTTTCCAGATTATCCAAAGAAAGCGTTATTCAACTGATACATTCACACAATTGTTTAACTCAGTAAGTGTAATATACCCCTTGACAATCATTCTTCTACATAGCTCCGTTGTTGTTTTAGAGCCTGATATATATCATTACACTGTATACTCCCATTCACTCAAGAATGTCGACACGCAGCTTTTAGAATAAACGTGTTTATAACTAGCTGAATCTATCCACAGATGCAACTTCCTGACTTGAACGAACACAGAGCAGAGCAGGCTGAAAGAGACGTTTCTCCTGTGGTTTAGACGTGATCTTACAGCTAATTCTTATGAGCCTGTATATGGCTGGAAATATCTCTTTCCAGATTGTCCAAGGAAAGGGTTTCTGAACTGCTACATTCACACATCTGTCTACCTCTGTAAGTTGAATACACAAGTTGACAATCATTCTTCTACATATCTCCGTTTTTGTTTTAGAACCAGATATTTCTCATTACATCCTATAATCCCAATAACCCAGGAATATAAAAACGCGGCTTCTAGAAGAAACCTGTTCCTAACTCGCTGAATCTAAACATAGATGCAACTTCCTAATGTGAACCAAACACAGCAGAGCAGTTTGAAAGAGACGTTTCTCCAGTGGTTTAGAAGCAATCTTACCGCTAAATCTTAAGAGCCTGTATATGGCTGGAATTATCTCTTTCCAGATTCTCCAAAGAAAGGGTTATTCAACTGCTACATTCACACAGTTGTTTAACTCTGTAAGTTTAATATACACCTTGCCAATCATTCTGCTACATAGCTCCGTTTTTTTTTTTAGAGCTTGATATTTCTCATTTCACTGTATACTACCAGTCACTCAAGAATATCGACACGCAATTTTAGAAGAAACGTGTTTCTAACTCGCTGAATGGAAACATAGATGCAACTTTCTATGGTCAATGAACACAGAGCAGAGCAGTTTGAAAGAGTTGTTTCTCCTGTGGTTTAGACACGATCTTAAAGCTAATTCTTACTAGCCTGTATATGGCTGGAAATATCTCTTTCCAGATTCTCCAAGGAAAGGGTTTCTGAACTGCTACATTCTCACATCTGTCTAACTCTGTAAGTTGAATACACACCTTGACAATCATTCTTCTACATAGCTCCGTATTTGTTTTAGAGCCAGATATTTCTCATTACACCCAATACTCCCAATAACCCAGGAATATCCAAACGCAGCTTTGAGAAGAAACCTGTTTCTAACTTGCTGAATCTAAACATAGATGCAACTTCCTAAGGTCAACGAACACAGAGCAGAGCAGTTTGAAAGAGACGTTTCACCTGTGGTTTAGACTCGGTCTTACCGCTTATTCTTATCAGCCTTTTTATGGCTGGAAATATCTCTTTCCACATTCTCCAAAGAAAGGGTTAGTGAACTGCTACATTCACACATCTGTCTAACTCTGTACGTAGAATACACACCTTGACAATCATTCTTCTACATAGCTCCGTTTTTGTTTTAGAGCCAGGTATTTCTCATTACGCCTTGTACTCCCAATAACCCAGGAATATCCTAACGCAGCGTTTGGAAGAATCGTGTTTCTAACTCGCTGAATCGAAACATAGATGCATCTTCCTAAGGTCAACGAATACAGCAGAGCAGTATGAAAGAGACGTTTCTCCAATGGTTTAGACGCGATCTTACCGCTAGCTCTTATGAGACTGTTTATACCTGGAAATATCTCTTTCCAGATACTCCAAAGAAAGTGTTTCGGAACCGCTACATTCACACATCTGTTCACCTCTGTAAGTTGAACATACACCTTGACAATCATTCTACTACATAGCTCCGTTTTGGTTTTAGAGCCAGATTTTTCTCATTAAAC
>NW_022438692.1:0-5359 GCF_009761245.1 Sapajus apella
GCCTCGGCCTCCCAAAGTGCTGGGATTACAGGCTTGAGCCACCGCGCCCAGCCAATAAATTTTTTTTTTTAAGATAGGGCTTTACTCTGGCACACAGGCTGGAGTGCAGTGGTACAATCTTGGCTCACTGCAGCCTCAACTTCCTGGACTCAAGCATCAATAAATCTTACCTACAGGGAGAGTAGACTAGTGCAAGGCTGAAGCCATGGTTGGTAAAGAAGCTGCAGTCAGCCGGGTGTGGTGGCTCACACCTGTAATCCAAGCACTTTGGAGGCCAAGACGGGCAGATCACCTGAGGTCAGGAGTGACCAGCCTGACCAACATGGTGAAACCCCATCTTTATTTAAAAAAAAAAAAAACAAAACTGCAGTCACTCATGTTAACCTGGAGAGAAGGATGTTTGGTATTTTGTGGATGGCAGTGACACTAATTTTGTCTGTACATAGAAAATATTAGGCAGTGGACTTATTTTGTATCACATGGTTTGTTTTGTAAAACATGGTTTTGGAGTGTATTTGTTTCATGCTGGTGTCCTGTGAGGTGTCCAAAAGGAGAATAGCAGCTGGGTACAGTGGCTCATGCCTATAGTCCCAGCACTTTGGGAGGCTGAGGCTCAGGTTCAGCACTTGAACCTGAGGTCAGGAGTTCAAGACCAGCCTAGCCAACATGGTGAAACTCTGTCTCTACTAAAAATAAAAAGATGATCCAGGTGTGGTGGTGGGTGCCTGTAATCTTAGCTATTCCAGAGGCTGTGGCAAGAGAATCACTTGAACCCATGAGGCGGAGGCGGAGGTTGCAGTGAGCCAAGATTGCACCACTGTGTTCCAGCCTGGGTGACAGAGTAAGATTAGGTCTCAAAACAAACAAAAACAAATGGAGAATAGCACAGACCAGCTTCAAACAACACTGAGGACTAGTTGTCAGACCAGTTTCCTAACGTTAAAGGCAGTGTTTTGCTTTCTCATTGTAACCCCCAGGAGTGATCCAGAGCTTCATTTAGAATCTGCAGAATTGTAAGCCTCCACTGTGGACCAGTATTCTTCAGAGTTGATTTTTTTTTTTCTTTTATATTGTGGAGGACTTGAGAATCTAGTAACTTGAGTGAAGTCAGAAGGTTGTGTGGGCCAAAAAAATCTTGCTTCTTGGTTGATAATCAAAGAGTACTTGAGATTATGGATGCTAAATGGCTAACCTGGATTCTATGCCTCTGGCTTTGCAAGTTACTTAGCTATTTTATGCCTGGTTTTCTTTGTCTGGGTAGGATGATATGTAATAATAGGTAATGCCTGAAGCCCTTACCCAGTACCTCACTGTTCTGAGTGCTTTACATATATATTTTTTGGTTTTTAATCCTCACAACAGCCTAGTGAGGTACGTACTGTTTTAATCTTTATTTACAAATGAGGTAACTGAGCACAGAAAGGTTAAGTGACGTACCCAAAGCTACAGTTAGTAAATGTCAGAACAGGCAGGCAGTGTCTTAGCTCAGGCTGCCATAAGAGACTACCACAGACTGGGTGGCTTAAGCTACAGACATTGGTTTTCTTAGAGTTCTGAAGCTGGAAGTCTGAGATCAGCGTGCCAGCATGGATCCTGGTGAGGGCCATCTTTCGTTTTTTTGTTTTTGTTTTTGTTTTATTTCAACATGGAAAGGAGAACACATCTTTCTAGCTTGCTGACTTGCTTTCTCACTGTGTCTTGGGAGGTGGGAGAGAAAAATCTCGTTATAAGGCCACAGTCTTATCTAATTACAGCCCCACCCTTGTGAACTCATTTAAACTTAACCACGGAAGGCCAGGTGCAGTGGCTCATACCTGTAATCCCAGCACTTTGGGAGGCCATGTGGGTGGATCACCTGAGGTCGGGAGTTTGAGACCAGCCTGACCAACATGGAGCAACCCCATCTCTTGTATTTTGTACTAAAAATACAAAATTAGCTGGGCATGGTGGCACATACCTGTAATCCCAGCTACTCAGAAGGCTGAGGCAGGAGAATGGCTTGAACCTGGGAGGCAGAGGTTGCCTTGAGCCGAGATTGCGCCATTGCACTCCAGCCTGGGCAACAAGAGTGAAACTCCATCACACACACACACACACACACACACACACACACAGACCTCCAAAACACCCAATCTCCAGATACAGTCACCTTGAGGGTTAAGACTTCAACATATGCCGGGCACGGTGGCTCACGCCTGTAATCCCAGCACTGTGGGAGGCCGGGGCGGGTGGATCACAAGGTCAAGAGATGGAGACCATCCTGGTCAACATGGTGAAACCCATCTCTACTAAAAATACAAAACATTAGCTGGGCATGGTGGTGCGTGCCTGTAGTCCCAGCTACTCAGGAGGCTGAGGCAGGAGAATTGCCTGAACCCAGGAGGCGGAGGTTGCGGTGAGCCGAGATCGCGCCATTGCACTCCAGCCTGGGTAACAAAGAGTGAAACTCCGTCTCAAAAAAAAAAAATAATAATAATAATAATAGTGTGATTAGGCTGGGCTCAGTGGCTCAGGCTGTAATCCCAGCACTTTGGCAGGCAGAGGCAGGCGGATCACCTGAGGTCAGGAGTTGGAGACCAGTTTGACCAACATTGTGAAACCCTGTCTACTAAAAATAAAAAAAATTAGCTGGGTGTGGTGGCAGGTGCCTGTAATCCCAGCTACTAGGGAGGCTGAGGCAGGAGAATTGCTTGAACCTGGGAGGAGGTTGCAGTGAGCCGAGATCTTGCCACTACACTCCAGCCTAAGCGACAGAGCAACACTCAGTCTCTAAATAGTGATTAATAGACCACAGTAGATGAATACATATCACAGATCAATTCATGATTATTTGTCCAAATAAACTGTAGAAATAGTAACTGTCATGAAAGGAGAAGCCACGTGTTCTGTTTGTCCACAGGCTGAGGACGACCTTGTTCCGGTTGACCACTGCTGGCCGGGACCTGCCGGTAGCGGAGGAGGCTGCGCCGCCTTCGGAGACCGCAAGGCGCCGGCAGAACATGGGGTGGCGGCAGCGACTCTACGTACACCAGCGCCCCCAGATGCACCGACTGCAAGGGCAGTTCCAGCGCGTCAGCCCCGCCGCCACTCCCCGCGCCCAGCCTCGCTTCCCCGTGGGACACAGACAGCTCCACACCTCTGGTGCATCGGTGCCGGAGAAACTGAAGAGGGGTGAGATTTAAGGCCACATGCCTGACAGGGCTAAGACACTGGGAAGGACTGATGTGCCAGCCACGTTTTCCTCACTGCCTCCTTCTGCCCATTTTGTTCTTTTGTTCTCACTCCCTCCTTTCTGCCTCCCTAAGATCTTTTCTCCTGAGTGGGATAATCAGGTTTAAAATTCTCAATTCACCATGGAGTACCGCTGAGGGCAGAATCAGACAAAAGAAAATGGGAACGTTGCTGGTCGGTTCCAGAGCAGGTCTAGAAAACAAGCCTAGATAATATTGCAAATCTCCAACATAAGTGGTCTTACCAGGGTTCCCTCCACTGCACTACTGGGCTATTTGGTTGGAAAGACAGGATTTCCAGAAGACCTGTGCTTCTAAAGCTGGGGTTCTTAGTCTGTTGGGAAAGGGACTCCTTTGAAACCACGATCAAAGCTAAGACCCTTCTTCCAACAAAAATATAGGCACACATAGACAAACTTTGCATTCAATTTCCTTAGGGTCCATAGTTTCTGAAAGCCCATTCCTGAAATACAGGTCTAGAAGTAAGTTGTAAGTGACCAGGATCAGTTGCAATTTCTTCTCTTCCTGTATTACAAATGGAATAGTCTGAGTTCTGACTTTATCTGGCTGCTGTGAAACCCAACGTTGATGACTGGGTGCTGTGGCTCATGTCTGTAATCCCAGCCCTTTGGAAGGCCGAGGTAGGTGGATCACTTAAGCCTAGGAGTTGGAGACCAGCCTGGGTAACACAAATGCCGTCTCTACCAAAAAAATATGAAAATCGGCTAAGCCTTGTGGCACATACCTGCAGTCCCACCTACCTGGGACACTGACACGGGAGGACTGCTTGAGTCCAGGAGGTAGAGCCTGCAGTGAACCCACATGGTACCACTGCACTACAACTTGGGCAACAGTAAGACACTGCCTCAAAAAGCAAAACAAAAACCTCAAAAACCAAACCCGACGTTGAATCTCTAGAGTAGACACACATTCCCATGGATCTAAATCGGGGATGAGTATCCTAAGTTTAAATAAATAAATAAATGCTGTGTGTAGATTTATTTATTTCATTTTTTGAGACGCAGTCCTGCTTCGGCAGGCTGGAGTACAGTGGCGCAATCTCTGCTCACTGCAACTTGTGCCTCCCGGATTCAAGTGATTCTCCTGCCTCAGCCTCCCGAGTAGCTGGGACTGCAGGTGTACACCACCACACCCAATTTATTTTTGTATCTTTAGTAGAGACAGGGTTTCACCATGTTGGCCAGGATGGTCTCAATCTCTTTACCTCGTGATCCGCCCACTTTGGCCTCCCAAAGTGCTGGGATTACAGACTTGAGCCACTGTGCCAGGCTAATTAAGTACTCTTATTAATACTCACTTATTTGGCCGGGCACGGTGGCTCAAGCCTGTAATCCCAGCACTTTGGGAGGCCGAGGCGGGTGGATCACGAGGTCAAGAGATCGAGACCATCCTGGTCAACACGGTGAAACCCCGTCTCTACTAAAAATACAAAAAATTAGCTGGGCATGGTGGCGCGTGCCTGTAATCCCAGCTACTCAGGAGGCTGAGGCAGGAGAATTGCCTGAACCCAGGAGGCGGAGGTTGCAGTGAGCCGAGATCGCGCCATTGCACTCCAGCCTGGGTAACAAGAGCGAAACTCTGTCTCAAAAAAAAAAAAACTTATTTTGCTTAGAATGGTCCTGTGATTTCAAGTTCCATACTCCAGACAACCAAACATTTGCAAAAAAAAACAACAAAGGCTGGGCGTGGTGGCTCATGCCTGTAATCCAAGCACTTGGGAGGCCAAGGCGGGCGGATCACCTGAGGTAGGGAGTTCAAGACCAGCCTGATCAACATGGTGAAACCCTGTCGTCTTTTTTTTTTTTTTTTTTTTTTTAAAAGAGGGCCGGGCGCGGTGGCTCATGCCTGTAATCCCAGCACTTTGGGAGGCCGAGGCGGGTGGATCACAAGGTCAAGAGATCGAGACCATCCTGGTCAACATAGTGAAACCCTGTCTCTACTAAAAATACAAAACATCAGCTGGGCATGGTGGCACGTGCCTGTAATCCCAGCTACTCAGGAGGCTGAGGCAGGAGAATTGCCTGAGCCCAGGAGGCGGAGGCTGCGGTGAGCCGAGATCGTGCCATTGCACTCCAGCCTGGGTAACGAGAGCGAAACTCCGTCTCAAA
>NW_022438692.1:5459-11905 GCF_009761245.1 Sapajus apella
GCGAAACTCCGTCTCAAAAAAAAAAAAAAAAAAAGGGGGGGGTAGAAAAATGCATGAATTTAAATTTCAGATCCATTTAACAGTTCAGCATAGCTGGGTACCCCTTACGTACTGGGCACTAGAGATAAAATGGTTACAGTTGGATACAGTCTCTGCCCTGGACAAGCTTCCATCTTTCTTTTTTCTTCCTATTTGTACTTGCTCACTTGAGGGTCTATAGTTCAGCTGACTTTGGTTGCAGTTCTTTCCAAGAGTTTTAAAAAAAAAAAAAAAAAAAAAAAAAAAAAAAGCTCCTTGGGGACCAATAGTCCTGTAAGGATTTCACCCAGGTCTCAAGACTGAATGCTCAAGCCTGTGTGTTTCAGCATTTGGTGTTCTGGAGGGTATTGCCAGGGTCTACATCCTTTTTGAGTTTTAAGGAACAGGGAGTTTAATAAGAGAAGGGGGAAGAAGGAAAGAAACTCCTCTGTACAGAGACAAAGGTGGGAGTGCTCCAAAGTGAAGAGAAGGAACCTCTGAGTCTGCATCTTCTATCTAAACTTTTAGGGCCAAGGGACAGGATAAGCTACACAGCCCCTCCGTCGTTTAAGGAGCATGCGACAAGTGAAAACACCAGAGGTGAAATAGCCAGTGAAATACCCAGCGAACTGTGAGTTCTTCTCATTTATCCCATGTTGTTATTCCTGCCACTTTAATTAGAAAGGCATAATTCAGGGAACAAGTGAATGTTGGTGATTTGAGTCTTTTCAGCCTGATCAGAGAAGATGAAAGTCAACCCTAGGTCAAATTCCAACGTCATTGCTTAAAAATGGAAAAAAACTTCTCTCTGTCCTCTGAGGAAATTGAAATAAAGGTCTGTAGGGGAGAGATCCTTTAAGCCCCAAGGCAGGAGCAAAAAGCCTCAGCCTATTTCCATATAAATAATGAAGAAAGTAATTAGAAATATAACCCTAGTAGTTATTCATAGGTGATCTTAATTCTTTTACTAATGCCTCTCAGGAAGTGTGAACCTGGGGTGACATTGTGAAAAGAATGACACCAAGGCAAGATGCTGTAAGCCCTCTGTCACGCGCCCACATAAGGGCTGCTGAAGGGTGCCTTGGCTGTGCGGCAGTGCCAGCACTGGAAAAGCGCCCACTGTTCAGGTAGGGAAGGAGACGTCCAAAATAGCTGAGACTTCCTCCTTCCCCAGAGGAATTAGGAGAAAACTCAGCTTCTCCAGGCTCTTGTGGTAAGGCCTAATGGCTGTCAGGTGAACCCACAGACATCCGGGCGCTTAACTATGTCTGTGATGCTGTGCTTCAGTGGTCACGTTCCATGGCTACTCTTATGTTCCTTTTTTTCTTAGATAATCAGTAATAGTAATATAAATCTTGTAGTTCTTTTTGATAAGTATGGAAAAAGTGCTGATGAATTATGTTCCTTACCTTACTTCGGGTGCCAGAAATTCCTGAGCCCCCTCCCTGAATGACATGTGATATACTTGACCCTATCACTGCCACACCCTATCTACCCTGCCCCCGTCTCTGACCAAGACCACACCCTACCTAACCTGCCCCCAGATTTGCAACTCAGTAAAAGTGAGGGCGTCCCGGCATTCGCCACCACTTCAGGACTCCGCGATTTGGTTGGCAGTGGACCCCCAAGCCCAAACTCTTTTCTCTATCTCTGTGTCTTGCATCTTTTATTTCTACAATTTCTCATCTCCGCACCAGCAGGGAGGGGCTCAGAACCCTGTAGAGCTGGACCTTACAAAGGTCCTTCTCTCAATTGAAGTTATTCCCCCTTTCCATTCATATTTTGTTCCTTAGATCATAATTCCTTTGTTTTTGTTTGACATTTGAAAGCCATATTTTATAAGATTTTTCTCGACGTGTACCAAGATTACTGACTCATTTAACTTTTTAGATGTGTGAGAACCCAATTCTAAACCTGTAACAAGTTTCCAATTATCACTTTTGTATTTAGTGATTCTGGTTCTAACAGTATAATTCCTTTCAGCAATGTCATAAGTATGGCTAATCCCATTGTTGTATGCATGCCTAACAGTGCCCCCATCATGACCAGCAATACCATGCAAGTGGAAGAGCCACCCAAGTCCCCTAAGAAAATGTGGTCTAAAGATGAAAATTTTGAAAACAGAAGCTCTTTGGAGTGTGCTCAGAAGGCTGCAGAGCTTCGGTGAGAGTGTGGCACTGTTGTATTTGACCGAGTATAGAAAGTTATCACAAGACAAAAGTATGCCAGATTGCAGGGTCATGTATTATGCCGGCGACCACAGAGGACTCACGTCTCTCCAACCTGTGGTGCCAACAGGAGGGTGTCACGATTTTTTATACCCGAAAAACCACCTTGGGAGTGGGGGTGAGGGGCGGGGATGGGGATGAAAAGGCTTCAGACATTCCGAGGGCTAGTGGATTCTGTAAATTACCTCCTGGGCAGAGATGAGGGTGGGGGTCTCCGGACATTCCAAGGGCCAGGGGACTTTTGTCATTCCGTTTGTTACTTAAGTGGTTTACAGAAGTCAAGATAAACATTTGTTTACACATTATCTGGTTAAGGTGGAAATCACAGACCTTAGTTACTTATTACAAGTCACAGGAGCCAGGATAGAACTAGCTTGGGCTGCTTAGTCTGGCAATTGCCGGTAAGCAAAGGCTAGCAATTCTGGCAGTTACTGATAAGAAAAGGTAAGCAGCTTTACATAGTTTTGAAGAATAAACTAGCAGTTCTATTTACAGAGGCCAAGGACAGTAGTTATTGTGAGGAGAATGGGGCAGCCACTTCAACTTATTTAAAAAACAGTTTTGCATTTTATAAAACAGTTTTGCTCAGGTTCTGGCTCTAGGCCAGCACAATATCACAGCACTCCATGCTTCAAACTTTAATGAACTGAAAAAGCTAAGAGATTGTTATTTACATCTTTCCTCCATCGGGGTGGGGGAGGTGGGGAACAGAATGTTTGGGATTAAATTCAATCTGAGTAGACAAGGAGTCCCTAGTAGGTTGAGAAATGGATTAACCCGCCAGCCACAGTGGCTCATACCTATTATCCCAGCTCTTTGAGAGGCCGAGGTGGGCAGATTACCTGAGGTTGGGAATTCAAGACCAGCCTGGCCAACACGGTGAAACCCCATCTCTACTAAGAATACTAAATTAGCCGGGCATGGTGGGTGGCGCCTGTAATCCCAGCTACTCAGGAGGCTGAAACAGGAGAATCCCTTGAACCTGGGAGGTGGAGGTTGCATTGAGCTCAGATCACACCCTGGGCAACAAGGGTGAAACTCTGTCTCAAAAAAAAAAAAAAAAAAAAAGAGAAAAATTGATTAACCTAAAGAGGTGTTTATGTATAATAGAAGAGTTGCTGCTTTACTATATAGAAGGAAAACTACCTCATTCTCATGACCAAATGGGATTCTTAGCCTTCTCTGTGCATCAATTTCTTGATAACTTTTTTTTTTTTTCTTTTTTGGCATGGAGTCTCACTTAGTCACTAGGCTGGAATGCAGTGGCATGATCTTGGCTCACTGGAACCTCAAACTCCCTGGTTAAAGCGATTCTCCTTCCTCAGCCTCTTGAGTAGCTGAGATTACAATCACGTGCCATGCCCAGCTAATTTTTGTGTTTTTAATAGAGACAGGGTTTCACCATGTTGGCCAGAATGGTCTAGATCTCCTGACCTCATGATCCACCTGCCTCAGCCTCCCAACGTGCTGGGATTACAGGTGTGAGCCACCACGCCCGGCTGGTTAGCTTCTTAAAAACATATTTTTACTTATTTATTTTTAAAGACGGGGTTTCACCGTATTGGTGAGGCTGGTCTTGAACTCACAACCTCAGGTGATCTGCCCCCCCTTGGCCTCCAAAGTGCTTGGATTACAGGCGTGAGCCACCACACCCAGCCTAAAAATACATTTTTAAGACAAGTTTTTAGTTTTATAACAAAATTAAGCAGGAAATGTATACCCACTGCCTCTATATACACACACAGCCTTCCTAACTATTAATACCCCTTACCAGAGGGGTGCATTTGTTACAATCAGTGAAAATACATTGACACATCATTATCACCCAACAGCCATAGTTTACATAAGGGTTTACTCTTGGTGTTGTATATTCTATGGGTTTTGACAAATGTATAAGGACATGTGTCCATCATCATAGTGTCATACAGAATAGTTACGCTGACCTAAAAATCCTGTGTTCTACCTAGTCGTATCTTTGATCTCCAGCCCCTGGCAACCTCTGATTTTTTACTGTCTCCAGTATGCCTCTTCTAGAATGTCACTGGTGGGGTTACACAGTATGTGGTTTGTGGCCTCTGTCCTTTTTTTTTTTTTTTTTTTTTTTTGGAGACAGTCTCATTCTGTCACCCAGGCTGTAATGCAATGGTGCAATCATCTCGGCTCACTGCAACCTCTGCCTCCCGGGTTTAAGTGATTCTCCTGCCTCAGACTCTCGAGTAGTTGGGATTACAGGTACCTGCCACCACACCTGGCTAGATTTTGTATTTTTAGTATAAAAATACATGGTGAAACGGTTTCACCATGTTGGTCAGGCTGGTCTCGAACTTAACCTCAGGTGACCCGCCTGCCTCAGCCTCCCAAAGTGCTGGGATTACAGGTGTGAGCCACCATGCCCAGCCTTATGCCCTTTTCAAATTGGCTTCTTTCACTTAGTAATATGCATTTAAGCTTCCTCCCCATCTTCTAATGATTTGAAAGCTAATTTTTTCAAAGTGCCAAATAAGATTCCCTTGTCTATAAGTACCAATTTATCCATTCAACTACTGAAGGATGCCTTGGTTGCTTCGAAGTTTTGGCAATTATGAATAAAGCTGCTAGTAATGTGTAGTGTTTTTTTTTTGTTTGTTTGTTTGTTTGTTTGTTTTTGTATAGATGTGTTTTCAACCTGGAGCCATTTTAAAACCACGGATCTGGGCCAGGTGTGGTGGCCTACACTTGTAATCCAAGCACTTTGGGAGGCCGAGGTGGGTGAATCATTTGAGGTCAGGAGTTCAAGAACAGCCTGGCCAACATGGTGAATCCCCATCTTCAAAAATACAAAAATTAGCTGGGTGTGGTGGCTTATGCCTGTAATCCCAGTTATTCAGGCTGAGGCATAAGAATCGCTTGAAGGCCGGGCACGGTGGCTCAAGCCTGTAATCCCAGCACTTTGGGAGGCCGAGGCGGGTGGATCACAAGGTCAAGAGATCGAGACCATCCTGGTCAACATGGTGAAACCCCGTCTCTACTAAAAATACAAAAAATTAGCTGGGCATGGTGGCGTGTGCCTGTAATCCCAGCTACTCAGGAGGCTGAGGCAGGAGAAATGCCTGAACCCGGGAGACGGAGGTTGCGGTGAGCCGAGATCGCGCCATTGCACTCCAGCCTGGGTAACAAGAGCGAAACTCCATCTCAAAATTGCTTGAGCCCAGGAGACAGAGGTTACATTGAGCTGAGATTGCATCGCTGCACTTCAGCCTTGGATGACAGAGTGAGACAATGTCTCAAAAACAAAACACAACAGATCCCTGGGCCCCATCTCGGATTCCCTTTCAATTATTTGGGGATAGAATTCGGGCAGTGTAATTTTAAGGTCGCTCCAGGTTATTCTAATAAGCAACTAGACTGGGAATCAAGGAGGTAGAGTGGAGTGAGCCCAAATCCTCCCCAGTATCTCTTTCAAAGAAAACATGAGCTCCTAGGTTCAGGAATAATCTTTTTTTTATGTTTTTTATAAACAGGGTTTCACCATGTTGCCTGGGCTGGTCTCAAACTCCTGACCTCAGGTGATCCGCCTGCCTCGACCTCCTAAAGTGCTGGGATTACAGGCGTGAGCCACCACACCTGGTCTATTTTTTTTTTTTAAGAGGGTCTCTATGTGGCCCAGGCTGGAGTGCAGTGGCACGATCTTGGCTCACTGCAACCTCTACCTCCCACATTCAAGCCATTCTCCTGCCTCAGCTTCCCAAGTAACCTGGATTACAGGTGTGTATTGCCATGCTCAGCTAATTTTTGTATTTTTTTTTTTTAGTAGAGACAGTATTTCACTATGTTGGCCAGGCTGGTCATGAACTCTTCAAGTGATCCACTTGCCTTGGCCTCCCGAAGTGCTGGGATTACAGACATGAGCCACCGTGCTGGGTCTATTTTACTATTTTATTTACTTTGAGATGGAGTCTTTCTCTGTCCCAGGCTAGAGTGCAGTGGCATGATCTCAGCTGACTGCAACCTTCACCTCCTGGGATCAAGCAGATTCTCTTGCTTCAGTCTCCGGAGTAGCTGGGATTACTGGCTTATGTTGCCACGCCCAGCTAATTTTTGTATTTTTTTTTTTTAGTAGAGACAGTATTTCACTATGTTGGCCAGGCTGGTCATGAACTCTTCAAGTGATCCACTTGCCTTGGCCTCCCGAAGTGCTGGGATTACAGACATGAGCCACCG
>NW_022438692.1:12005-12846 GCF_009761245.1 Sapajus apella
TTTGAGACGGAGTTTCACTCTTGTTACCCAGGCTGGAGTGCAATGGCGCGATCTCGGCTCACCACAACCTCTGCCTCCTGGGTTCAGGCAATTCTCCTGCCTCAGCCTCCTGAGTAGATGGGATTACAGGCAAGCGCCACCATGCCCAGCTGATTTTTTGTATTTTTTAGTAGAGACGGGGTTTCACCATGTTGACCAGGATGGTCTCGATCTCATGACCTCGTGATCCACCCGCCTCGGCCTCCCAAAGTGCTGGGATTACAGGCTTGAGCCACCGCGCCCGGCCCATTTTTGTATTTTTAGTAAAGACAGGATTTTGTCCTGTGGCCCAGGCTTGTCTCCAGCTCCTGACTTCAGGCCATCTGCCCGCCTCAGACTCCCAAAGTGTTGGGATTACAGGCGTGAGCCATGGATCCTGGTTCATAATCTTGGTAAATTCTCCATCACATTCAGGCCGGGCATGGTGACTCATGCTTGTAATCCCAGTACTTTGGGAGGCTGAGGTCGGTGGATCACAAGGTCAGGAGTTTGAGACCAGCCTGGCCAATATGGTGAAACCTAGTATCTACTAAAAATAGAAAAATTTAGCAGGGCACAGTGACAAGCACCTGTAGTCCCAGCTACTCGGGAGGCAAATCGCTTGAATCTGGGAGGCAGAGGTTGCAGTGAGCTGAGATTGCACCACTGCACTTCAGCCTGGGCAACAGAGTGTGAGATTCCTTATCAAAAATAGATAAATAAAAAAATTATGGCTGGGCGTGGTGGCTCACGCCTGTAATCCCAGCACTTTGGGAGGCCGAGGCGGGTGGATCACGAGGTCAAGAGATCGAGACCATCCTGG
>NW_022438693.1:0-8828 GCF_009761245.1 Sapajus apella
TCACACATAACAATATTAACCCTAAATGTAAATGGACTAAATGCCCCCCAATCAAAAGACACAGACTGGCAAATTGGATAAAAAGACAAAACCCATCAGTGTGCTGTATCCAGGAAACGCATCTCACATGCAAGTTTACACAAAGGCTCAAAATAAAGGGATGGAGGAAGATTTACCAAGCAAATGGAGAGCAAAAAAAGCAGGAGTTGCAATTCTCATCTCTGATAAATTAGGCTTTAAAGCAACAAAGATCATAAGAGACAGAGAGGGACATTACATAATGGTAAAAGGATCAATGCAGCAAGAAGAGCTAACGATCCTAAATATATACGCACCCAATACAGGAGCACCCAGATACATAAGGCAAGTTCTTAATGACCTATAAAGAGACCTAGACTCCCACACAATAATAGTGGGAGACTTTAACACCCCATTGTCAACATTAGACAGGTAAACCAGACAGAAAATTAACAAGGATATCAAGGACTTGAACTCAGACATGGAACAAGAAAACCTAATAGACATTTACAGAACTGTCCACCCCAAATCCACAGAATGTACATTCTTCTCAGCACCACATCACACCTACTCTAAAATTGACCACATAATTGGGAGGAAATCACTCCTCACCAAATGCAAAAGAACGGAAATCGTAACAAACAGTCTCTCAGACCACAGTGCAATCAAGTTAGAACTCAGAATTCAAAACCTAACTCAGAACTGCACAGGTTCATGGAAACTGAACAACTTGCTTCTGAATGGTGACTGGATAAACAATGAAATGAAGGCAGAAATAAAGATGTTCTTCAAAACCAACGAGAATGAAGACACAACATTCCAGAATCTCTGGGACACATTTAAAGCAGTCTCTAGAGGAAATTATATAGCAATAAGTGCCCACATGAGAAGCAAGGAGAGATCAAAAATTGACACCCTATCGTCAAAACTGAAAGAGCTAGAGGAGCAAGATCAAAAAAACTCAAAGTCTAGCAGAAGACAAGAAATAGCTAAGATCAGAGCAGAACTGAAGGAGATAGAGACACAAAAAACCCTTCAAAAAATCAATAAATCCAGGAGCTGGTTTTTTGAAAAGATCAACAAAACAGACAGACCACTAGCCAGATTAATAAAAAAGAAAAGAGAGAATAACCAAATTGATGCAATAAAAAACCATAAAGGGGATAGCACCACAGATTCCAAAGAAATTCCAACCATCATCAGAGATTATTACAAACAACTCTATGCACACAAACTAATAAACCTGGAAGAAATGGATAAATTCCGGGACACTTCCCTCCTGCCAAGCCTAAACCAGGAAGAAGCCGAAACCCTGAACAGACCCATAACAAGGTCTGAAGTTGAGGCAGCAATTAAGAGCTTACCACCCAAAAAAAGCCCAGGTCCAGATGGGTTCACAGCTGAATTCTACCAGACATACAAAGAGGAGCTGTTACCATTTCTTCTGAAACCATTCCAAACAATAAAAAAAGAGGGAATTCTTCCCAAATCATTTTACAACACCAACATCATACTGATTCCAAAACCCAGCAGAGACTCAACAAGAAAAGAAAACTTCAGGCCAATATCCATGATGAACATAGATGCAAAAATCTTCAATAAAATACTGACAAGCCGATTGCAAAAGCACATCAAAAAGCTTATCCACCATGATCAAGTAGGCTTCATCCCGGAGTTGCAAGGCTGGCTCAACATACGCAAGTCTATAAACCTAATTCACCACATAAACAGAACCAAAGACAAAACCACATGATTATCTCAATTGATGCAGAGAAGGCCTTTGACAAAATTCAGCAGCCCTTTTTGCTAAAAACATTCAATAAGCTAGGTATCGATGGAACGTATCTCAAAATAATAAAAGCTATTTATGACAAACGAACAGCCAATATCATACTGAATGGGCAAAAACTGGAAGCATTCCCCTTGAATTGTGCCACCAGACAAGGATGCCCGGTCCCACCACTGCTATTCAATATCGTGTTAGAAGTTCTAGCCAGAGCAAACAGGCAAGAAAAAGAAATAAAGGGCATTCAAATAGGAAAGGAGGAAGTCAAATTGCCTCTATTTGCAGATGACTTGATTGTATATCTGGAAGACCCCATCGTCTCAGCCCCAAACCTCCTGAAACTGATAAGCAAGTTCAGCAAAGTCTCATTATACAAAATCAATGTGTAAAAATCACATGCATTCCTATACACAAATAACAGACTTAAAGAGAGCCAAATCAAGAACAAATTTCCATTCACAATTGCCACAAAGAGAATAAAATACCTAGGAATACAACTAACAAGGAATGTAAAGGACCTCTTCAAGGAGAACTACAAGCCACTGCTCAACGAAATAAGAGAGGACACAAACAGTTGGAGAAACATTCCATGTTCATGGTTAGGAAGAATCAATATCGTGAAAATGGCCATACTGCCCAAAGTAATTTACAGATTCAATGCTATCCCCATCAAGCTACCAATGACCTTCTTCGCAGACCTGGAAAAAACCACCTTAAACTTCATATGGAACCAAAAGAGAGCCCGCATAGCCACGTCAATTCTAAGCAAAAAGAACAAAGCGGGGGGCATCACACTACCAGGCTTCAAACTCTACTACAAGGCTACAGTAATCAAAACAGCATGGTACTGGTGCCAAAACAGAGATATAGACCAATGGAACAGAACAGAGGTCTCGGAGGCAACACAACATATCTACAACCCCCTGATCTTTGACAAACCAGTCAAAAACAAGCAATGGGGAAAGGATTCCCTGTTCAATAAATGGTGTTGGGAAAGCTGGCTAGCCATGTGCAGAAAGCAGAAACTGGACCGCTTCCTGACACCTTACACTAAAATTAACTCCAGATGGATTAAAGACTTAGACATAAGACCTAACAACATAAAAACCCTAGAAGAAAATCTAGGCAAAACCATTCAGGACGTAGGTGTAGGCGAGGACTTCATGACCAAAACACCAAAAGCATTGACAACATAAGCCAAAATAGACAAATGGGACCTAATCAAACTCCACAGCTTCTGCACAGCAAAAGAAACAATCATTAGAGTGAATCGGCAACCAACAGATTGGGAAAAAATTTTTCCAGTTTACCCATCTGACAAAGGACTGATATCCAAAATTTACAAGGAACTGAAGCAGATTTGCAAGAAAAAAAACTAACAAGCCCATTCAAAAGTGGGCAAAGGATATGAACAGACACTTTACGAAAGAAGACATACGTGAGGCCAACAAACATATGAAAAATGCTCATCATCACTGGTCATCAGAGAAATGCAAATCAAAACTACATTGAGATACCATCTCACGCCGGTTAGAATGGCGATCATTAAAAAATCTGGAGACAACAGATGCCGGAGAGGACGTGGAGAAATAGGAACACTTTTGCACTGTTGGTGGGAGTGTAAATTAGTTCAACCATTGTGGAAGACAGTGTGGCGATTGCTCAAGGACCTAGAAATAGAAATTCCATCTGACCCAGCAATCCCATTACTGGGTATACATCCAAAGGATTACAAATCGTTCTACCATAAGGACACGTGTACACGAATGTTCATTGCAGCACTGTTTACAATAGCAAAGACCTGGAACCAACCCAAATGCCCATCGATGATAAACAGGATAGGGAAAATGTGGCACATATACACCATGGAAAATTATGCAGCCATCAAAAACGACGAGTTTGGGTCCTTTGTACGGACATGGATGAACCTGGAAACCATCATTCTCAGCAAACTGACAGAAGAGCAGAAGATCAAACACCGCATGTTCTCAGTCATAGGCGGGTGTTGAACAATGAGAACACATGGACACACGTAGGGGAGCACTACACACTGGGGTCAGTTGGGGGGAAATAGGGGAGGGACGGTGGGGGGTGGGAAGCTGGGGAGAGATAGCAAGGGGATAAATGCCAGATGTAGGTGATGCGGAGGAAGGCAGCAAATCACACTGCCACGTGTGTTTCTATGCAACAATTTTTCATGTTCTTCACATGTACCCCAAAGCCTGAAATGCAATAAAATAAATAAATGGGAAAAAATTAAATAAATAAATAAATGAATATAAAAGAAACACGTTTCCACTAAAAGCTGCGTTTGGATATTCCTGAGTCCATGGGAGTATAGGAAGTAATGAGAAATATCTGGCTCTAAAACAAAAACGGGGCTATGTAGCAAAATGATTGTCAAGGTGTATATTCAACTTACAGAGTTATACAGATGTGTAATGCAGCAACTGAGAAATCCTTTCTTTGGAGAATCAGTAAACAGATATTTCCAGCCATATACAGGCTCATAAGAATTAGCGGTAAGATCGCGTCTAAGCCACAGGAGAAACGTCTCTTTCAAACTGCTCTTCTGTGCGTTCGTTCGCATTAGGAATTGCATCTATGATTAGATTCAGTGAGTTAGAAACACGTTTCTTCTAAAAGCTGTGTTTGGATACTCCTCAGGCAATGGGATTATAGGATGTAATGAGAAATATCTAGCTCTAAAACAAAAGCGGAGCTATGTAGCACAATGATTGTCTAGGTGTATATTTGACTTACAGAGTTAAACAGATGTGTGAATGTAGCAGTTCAGAAACCCTTTCTTTGGAGAGTTTGAAAAGTGATATTTCCAGCCATATACAGGCTCATAAGAATTAGCGGTAAGATCGAATCTAAAAAACAGGAGAAACGTCTGTTTCAAACTTAGCTCCTGTGTGTTCGTTCATCTTAGGAAGTTTTATCTATGATTTGATTCAGCGAGTTTAGAAACACGATTTTTCTAAAAGCTGCGATTGGATATTCCTGTGGGAATGGGAGTATAGGATGTCATCAGAAACATTTGACTCTAAAACAAAAACGGAGCAATGTAGCAGAATGGTTGTCAAGGTGTATATTCAACATACAGGGTTAAACAGACTTGAGAATGTAGCAGTTCAGAAACACATTCTTTGGAGAAGCAGGAAAGAGATATTTCCAACCATATACAGGATCTTAAGAATTAGCAGTAAGATCGCATCGAAAGCACAGGAGAAACGTCATTTCAAACTTCTCTGCTGTGAGTTCGTTCAACGTAGGAAGTTTCATCTATGTTTAGATTCAGCGAGTTAGAAACAAGTATCTTCGAAAAGCTGCGTTTGGATATTCCTGAGTCAATGGGAGTATACAATGTAATGGGAAATATCTGGCTCTAAAACAAAAACGGGGCTATGTAGCAGAATGATTGTCAAGGTGTATATTCTACTTAAAGAGATAAACAGATGTTTGAAGGTGCTAGTTGAGAAACCCTTTCTTTGGAGAGTTTGGAAAGAGATATTAATGGCCATATACAGACTCATAAGTATTAGCGGTAAGATCGAATCTAAACCACAGGAGAAACGTCTGTTTCATACTTTTCTCCTGTGTGTTCGTTCATCTTAGGAAGTTGCATCTATGATTAGATTCAGCGGGTTAGAAACACGTTTCTTCTAAAAGCTGCGTTTGGATATTCCTGAGTCATGGGAGTATAGGATGTAATGAGAAATATCTGGCTCTAAAACAAAAACGGAGCTATGTAGCAGAATGATTCTCAAGGTGTATATTCAACTTACAGAGGTAAACAAATGTGTGAATGTAACAGTTTAGAAACCCTTTCTTTGGAGAATCTGGAAAGAGATATTTCCAGCCATATACAGGCTCTTAAGAATTAGCAGTAAGATCGCGTCTAAACCACAGGAGAAACGTTTCTTTCAACTGCTCCTCTGAGTGTTCGTTCACATTAGGAAGTTGAATAAACGATTAGATTCAGCGAGTTAGAAAAACGTTTCTTCTAAAAGCTTGCGTTTGGATATTCCTCAGTGAATGGTAGTATAGGATATAAAGAGAAATATCTGGCTCTATAACAAAAATGGGGTTATGTAGCAGAATTATTGTCAAGGTGTATATTAAACTTACAGAGTGAACAAGATGTGTGAATGTAGCAGTTCAGAAACCCTTTCTTTGGAGAGTTTGGAAAGAGATATTTACAGCCGTATACACGCTCATAAGAATTAGTGGTAATTTCGAATCTAAACCACAGGAGAAACGTCTGTTTCAAACTTCTCTGCTGTGTGTTCGTTCACCTTAGGAAGTTGCATCTATGATTACATTCAGCGAGTTATAAACACGTTTCTTCTAAAAGCTGCGTTTGGATATTCCTGAGTGAAAGGGAGTATAGGATGTTATGAGAAATATCTGGCTGTAAAACAAAAACGGAGCTATGTAGCAGAATGATTGTTAAGGTGTATATTCAACTTACAGAGTTAAACAGATGTGTGAATGTAGCAGTTCAGAAACCCTTTCTTTGGAGAATCTGGAAAGAGATATTTCCAGCCATATACAGGCTCTTAAAAGTTAGCGGTAAGATCACTTATAAACCACAGGAGAATCGTCTGTTTCAAACAACTCTGCTGTGTGTTCGTTCACCTTTGGACGGTGCATCTATGATTAGATTCAGCGAGTTAGAAACACGTTTCTTCTAAAAGCTGCGTTTGCATATTCCTGAGTTAATGGTTGCACAGTGTGTAATGAGAAATATCTGCATCTGAAACAAAAACGAAGCTATGTAGCAGAATGATTGTCAAGGTGTATATACAGCTTACAGGGTTAAACAGATGTGTGAATGTAGCAATTGAGTATCCCTTTCTTTGGAGAATCTGAAAAGAGATATTTAAAGCCATATACGGGATCATAAGAATTACGGGAAGATCACATCTAAACCACAGGAGAAACGTCTGTTTCAAACATCTCTGCTGTGTGTTCGTTCACCTTAGGAAATTGCATCTATGTTTAGATTCACCGGGTTAGAAACACGTTTCTTCTAAAAGCTGCGTTTGGATACTACTGAGTCCATGGGAGTATAGGATGTAATGAGAAGTATCTGGCTCTAAAACAAAAACGGAGCTGTGTAGCAGAGTGATTGCCAAGGTGTGTATTCAACTTACAGACTTAAACAGATATGTGAATGTAGAAGTTCAGACACGCTTTCTTTGGAGAATCTGGAAAGAGACATTTCCTGTCATATACAGGCTCATAAGAATTAGCGGTAAGATCGAATATAAACCACAGGAGAAACGTCTGTTTCAAACTTCTCTGCTGTGTGTTCATTCACCTTAGGACGTTGCATCTATGATTAGATTCAGCGAGTTAGAAACACGTTTCTTCTAAAAGCTGCGTTTGGATATTATTGAGTTAATGAGAGTGCAGGATATAATGAGAAATATCTGGCTCTAAGTCAAAAATGGAGCCATGTAGCACAACGATTGTCCAGGTGTATATTCAAGTTACAGAGTTAAAAAGATAAGTGAATGTAGAATTTCAGAAACCCTTTCCTTGGAGAATCTGGAAAGAGATATTTCCAGCCATATAGAGGATCATAAGAATTACAGGATGTAATGAGGAACATCTGGCTCTAAAACAAAAACGGAGCTATGTAGCAGAATGATTGTCAAGGTGTATATTCAACTTACAGAGTTAAACAGATGTGTGAATGTAGCAGTTCAGAAACCCTTTCTTTGGAGAACGTTGAAAGATATATTTCCAGCCATATACAGGCTCTTAAGAATTAGCGGTAAGATCACGTCTAAACCACAAGAGAAACGTCTGTTTCAAACTACTCTGCTGTGTGTTCGTTCTTATCAGGAAGTTCCATCTTTGATTAGATTCAGCGAGTTAGAAACACGTTTCTTCTTAAAGCTGCGTTTGGATATTCCTGAGTGAATGGGAGTATAGGGTGTAATGAGAAATATCTGGCTCCAGAACAAAAACGGAGGTATATAGTAGAATGATTGTCTAGGTGTATATTCAACGTACAAAGTTAAACAAATGTGTATGTAGCAGTTCAGAAACCCTTTCTATGTAGAATCTAGAAAGAGATATTTCCTGCCATACACAGGCTCATAAGAATTGACGGTAAGATAGCGTCTAAACCACAGGAGAAGCGACTCTTTCAATCTTCTCTCCTGTGTGTTCGTTCGTCTTAGGAAGTTGCATCTATGATTAGATTCAGCGAGTTAGAAACAAGTTTCTTCTAAAAGCTGCGTTTGGATATATCTGAGTGAATGGGAGTATAGTGTGTAACGAGAAATATCTTGCTCTAAAGCAAAAATGAAGATATGTAGCAGAATGACTGCCAAGGTGTGTATTCAACTTACAGAGTTAAACAGATTTGTGAATGTAGCAGTTCAGAAACCCTTTCGTTGGAGAATCTGGAAAGAGATATTTCCAGCCATGTACAGGTAATAAGAATTAGTGTTATGATCGCGTCTAAAGCACACTGGAAACGTCTCTTTCAAACAGCTCTGCTGTGTGTTCATTCACCTTAGGAAGTTGCATCTATGATTAGATTCAGCGAGTTAGAAATACGTTTCTTCTAAAAGCTGCGTTTGAGTATTCCTGAGTTAATGGGAGAATAGGACATAAAGAGATATATCTGGCTCTAAAGGAAAAATGGAGCTATGTAGCACAATGATTGTCAGGGTGAGTATTCACCATAGAGAGATAAACAGATGTGTGAATGTAGCCGTTCTGAAACCCTTTTTTTGGAGAATCTGGAAAGAGATATTTGCAGCCATATGTAGGCTCCTAAGTATTATCAGTAAGATCCCGTCTAAACCACAGGAGAAACGTCTGTTTCAAACTTGTCTGCTGTATGTTTGTTCAACTTAGGATGTTGCGTGTATGTTTAGATTCAGCGAGTTAGAAACACGTTTCTTCTAAAAGCTGCGTTTGGATATTCCTGAGTGAATGGGAGTATAGCGTGTAATGAGAAATATCTGGCTCTAAAACAAAAACGGAGCTATGTAGC
>NW_022438693.1:8838-12841 GCF_009761245.1 Sapajus apella
GAAATATCTGGCTCTAAAACAAAAACGGAGCTATGTAGCAGAATGATGGTCAAGGTGTATATTCAACTTACAGAGTTAAACAGTTGCGTGAATGTAGCAGTTCAGAAACCCGTTCTTTGGAGAATCTGGAAAGAGATATTTCCAGCCATATACAGACTCATAAGTATTAGCAGTAAGATCGCATCTCAACCACAGGAGAAAAGAATGTTTCAAACTGCTCTTCTGGTGTTCGTTCATATTAGGAAGTGGCATTTATGACTGGAGTCAGAGAGTTAGAAACACGTTTCTTCTAAAAGCTGCGTTTGGATATTCCTGAGTGAATGGGAGTGTAGCATGTAATGAGAAATATCTGGCTCTAAAACAAAAACGGAGCTATGTAGCAGAATAATTGTCAAGGTGTATATTCAACTTACAGAGTTAAATAGACGTGTGTATGTAGCAGTTGAAAAACCCTTTCTTTGCAGAGTTTGGAAAGAGATATTTCCAGCAATATACAGGCTCATAAGAATTAGCGGTAACATCTAATCTAAACCAAAGTAGAAACGTCTGTTTCAAACTTCTGTGCTGTGTGTTCGTTCATCTTAGGAAGTTTCATCTATGGTTAGTTTCAACGAGGTAGACACACGTTTCCTTAAAACTGTGTTTGGATAATCCTGAGTGAATGGGATTATAGCATGTAATGAGAAATGTCTTTATCTAAAAAAAAAAAACAGAGCTATGTAGCAGAATGATTGTCAAGGTGTATATTCAACGGTGCAGAGCTAAACAGATTTGTGAAAGTAGCAGTTCAGAAACCAATTGCTTGGAGAATCTGGAAAGAGATATTTCCAGCCATATACAGGCTCATAAGAATTAGCGGTAAGATCAAATCTAAACCACAGGAGAAACGTCTGTTTCAAACTTCTCTGCTCTGTGTTCGTTCACTTTAGGAAGTTGCATCTATGTTTAGATTCAGCGGGTTAGAAACACGTTTCTTCTAAAAGATGCGTTTGGATATTCCTGAGTGAATGGGAGTGTAGGATGTAATGTGAAATATCTGGCTCTAAAACAAAAACGGAGCTATGTAGCAGAATGATTGTCAAGGTGTATATTCAACGTACAGAGTTAAACAGATGTGTGAATGTAGCAGTTCAGAAACCCTTTCTCTGTAGAATCTGTAAAGAGATATTTCCAGCTATACACAGGCTCATGAGAATTAGTGGTAAGATCGCGTGTAAACCATAGGAGAAACGACTGTTTCAAACTTCTATGCTGTGAGTTCGTTCACCTTATGAAACTGCATCTATGTTTAGATTCAGCGAGTTAGCAACACGTTTCTTCTAAAAGCTGCGTTTGCATATATCGGAATGAATGGGAGTATAGGGTGTAACGAGAAATATCTGGCTCTAAAACAAAATGAAGATATGTAGCAGAATGACTGTAAAGGTGTATTTTCAACGTACAGAGTTACACAGATATGTGAATGTAGCAGTTCAGAAACGCTTTCTTTGGAGAATCTGGAAAGAGATATTTCCAGCCTTATACAGACTCATAAGTATTAGCGGTAAGATGGCGTCTAAACCAAAGGAGAAATATCTCTTTTCAACTGCTCTACTGAGTGTTCATTCACATTAGGAAGTTGCAACTATGTTTAGATGCAGCGAGTTAGAAACACGTTTCTTCTAACAGCTGCGTTTGGATATTCCTGAGTCCTTGAGAGTATAGGATGTAATGAGAAATATCTGGCTCTAAATCAAAAACGGGGCTATGTAACAGAATGATTGTCAAGGTGTATATTCAACTTACAGAGTTAAACAGATGTGTGAAAGTAGCAGTTGAGGAACACTCTCTTTGGAGAATCTGGAAAGAGATATTTCAGGCCATATACAGGCTCTAAAGAATTAGCGGTAAGATCGCGTTTAAAGCACTGGAGAAACGACTGTTTGAAACTTCTCCGCTGTGTATTCGTTCACCTTAAGAAGTTGCATCTATGATTAGATTCAGCGAGTTAGAAACGCGTTTCTTCTAAAAGCTGCGTTTGGGTATTCCTGCGTGAATTGGAATATACGATGTAATGACAAATATCTGGCTCTAAAACAAAAACGGAGCTCGTTATGTAGCAGAATGATTGACAAGGTGTATATTCAACTTACAGAGTTAAACCGATGTGTGAATATAGCAGTTGAGAAACCCTTTCTTTGGAGAATCTGGATAGAGATATTTCCAACCATATACAGGCTCATAAGAATTAGCGGTAAGATCAAATCTAAACCACAGGAGAAACGTCTATTTCAAACTGCTCTTCTGTGTGTTGGCTCATATTAGGAAGTTGCATCTATGATTAGATTCCGCGAGTGAAAAACACGTTTCTTCTAATAGCTGCGTCTGGATATTCCTGAGTCAATGGGAGTATGGGATGCAATGAGAAATATCTGGCTCTAAAACAAAAACAGAGCTAAGTTACAGAATGATTGTCAAGGTGTTTATTCAGCTTACAGAGTTAAACAGATGTGTGAATGTAGCAGTTGAGAAACCCTTTCTTTGATGAATTTGGAACGAGATATTTCCAGCCATATACAGGCTCATAAGAATTAGCAGTAAAATCGCGTCTAAACCACAGGAGAAACGTCTCTTTCAAACTGCTCTTCTGTATGTTCGTTCACATAACGAAATTGTATCTATGATTAGATTCAGCGAGTGAGAAACACGTTTCTTCTAAAAGCTGAGTTTGCATATTTCTTAGTCAATAGGAGTATATTATGTAATGAGAAATATCTGGCTCAAAAACAAAAACGGAGCTATGTAGCAGAATGATTGTCAAGGTGTACATTCAACTTACAGAGTTAAAGAGATGTGTGAAAGAAGCACTTGAGAAACCGTTTCTTTGGGCAGTTTGGAAAGAGATATTTCCATCCATATACAGTGTCATAAGAATTAGCAGAAAGATCACGTCTAAACCACAGGAGAAACGTCTCTTTCAAACTGCTCTTCTGTGTATTCGTTCATATTATGAAGTTGCATCTATGATTAGATTCAGCGAGTTAGAAACACGTTTCTTCTAAAAGCTGCGTTAGGATATTCCTGAGTGAATGGGAGTGTAGGATATAATGAGAAATATCTGACTCTAAAATAAAAACGTAGCTATGTAGCAGAATGATTATCAAGGTGAACATTCAACTTACAGAGATAAACAGATGTGTGAATGTAGCAGTTAAGAAACACATTCGTTGGAGAATCTGGAAAGAGATATTTACAGCCATATACAGTGTCTTAATAATTAGCGGGCAAGATCGCGTCTAAACCGCAGGAGAAATGTCTGTTTCAGACTTCTCTGCTGTGTGTTCGTTCGTCTTAGGAAGTTGCATCTATGATTAGATTCAGCAAGATAGAAACACGTTTCTTCTAAAAGCAGCGTTTTTATAATCCTGAATGAAAGGGAGTATAGGATGTAATGAGAAATATCTGGCTCTAAAACAAAAACGGAGCTATGTAGCAGAATGATTGTCAAGGTGTTTATTCAACTTACACATTTAAACAGACGTGTGAATGTAGCAGTTGAGAAACCCTTTCGTTGGAGAGTTTGGAAAGAGATATTTCCAGCGATATACAGGCTCATAACAGTTAGCTGTAAGATCGAATCTAAACCACCAGAGAAACGTCTGATTCTAACTTCTCTGCTGTGTGTTCGTTCACCGTAGGAAGTTGCCTGTATGGTTAGATTCAGCGAGATACAAACACGTTTCTTGTAAAAGCTGTGTTTAGATAACCCTGAGTGAATGGGAGTATAGTATGTAATGAGAAATGTCTTACTCTAAAACAAAAACAGAGCTATGTAGCAGAATGATTGTCAAGGTGTATATTCAAGTTGCAGAGTTAAACAGATTTGTGAATGTAGCATTTCAGAAAACAATTGTTTGGAGAATCTGGAAAGAGATATTTCCAGCTATACACAGGCTCATGAGAATTAGCGGTAAGAGAGCGTGTAAACCATAGGAGAAACGACTGTTTCAAACTTCTATGCTGT